>NC_053149.1:21431493-21491012 GCF_016808335.1 Panicum virgatum
AAGCAAAGGCAAGTGCCCACAAGACACCGAGCCTCGTGCACCGCCACCGTCTCTCTCGGTCACCCGGCCGAAATCCACTACGGAGCTTCTCCACCAAGGAAGGGGCCTCCTCTTCCCCGCACAAAGTGTCGTTGCCACTCCACACCAAGACGGAGGGTCACACGACGGATCACAAGTTGCTTGCCGCAGCAAGGCTTCTCTCAAGGAGCTCTCGCAAGAACTAATCCCTATTACAAGCACTAAGCACTCTCACAAGTGTGCTTAAGTCTATATGATGTATAATGAAGCTCTAAGGTGGTTGGAGATGTTCTTCAAGTGTAGTAGAATGTTCAGCAACTCCAGCACCTTTCAATGGACGGGTGAGGCGTTATATATAGGCCACCAAGTCTTGTAGCCGTTTGCTCCAACGGTCAGCTGTAAATCTGCGTATCACCGGAAGAACCGATGCCTCTGGCAGGGGTAGCGTCGGTTTCTTCCGGTCACTCATAAACCGAAGTAGCCGTTGGACTCCTGTCGGCTGACGCAGAGACCACCGGTTGAACCGATGCTTTGCACCGATGCTTCACCGGTTCAACCGGTGCTGAAGGAATCTTCTCCTGGACGCTGACGTCATTACACCGGTGGTATGCACCGATGCACCGTCGGTTGAACGGTGCTGAAGAAACTTCTTCTGGGCACTTGACATCGTCTCTGGTACAAAGGACTGCCAATGCACCGATGCCCTTTACTTGGACCGTCGGTTCAACCGGTGCCTAAAGGCTGACTTGGCTTCGATTCCATCCTGCACCAAAGTGTCATGGCGGAACCCCCGTAGGGCGGCCCTTCGGGCCTAGCTACGCCTATCTTCTCTTTGTCATCACTTGAACCTAAAAGCCTGGGAATGTTCATCTTAACAATCATATTAGTCCAAGTGTTGTGTGTGTCATCAATCGCCAAAACATTATATTGAAATATGGCATGAGAGGCCATTTTCGCTACAACCGGTGCCCCGACCCGCTCGCCGTCGCCCACGACCGCCAGACCGCCGCGCCACCGTTCCTGCCACCGCCGGCCGCTGTTCTCCGTGGATGCGCCGCTCCAGCCACCTCAGCCCAACCGAGCCCACCCCTAGGTCCCTCTCGCCCTCCTCTTGCTCCTCCCCCTATTTCCCTCGCCGCCGGCCGCCGTAGGCACCGGAATCCGGCCGCCCGACGCTCCCTGTTTCAAACCCCAGCCATGGACCTCGGGTTGAGAAGAAACAAAAACCCGGGGGGTTATTTGAATAGGCCGTGACTCAGATGAATAGTAGTAGCAAGGGTTCCTTTGTAATTTTTTGCAGTGAACTTTGAAATTCAATAGAAATTCGTAAAAAATTCGTAAAATAGCAAATCTAGTTGTTCTGGAATCCTTGAGAGTAGCTCTTTGCAGTAGAATCATAATAAGCTGGGTGTTTGTTGCAAGTTTTTGCAGTACAAGTTGATTTGTGTCACTAGGTAAATAAAGACTAGTTGTTTTATCTTTTCTTAACTGATGATTGAAGCCATATCTTGCAGTGAAATGTTTATGGTGATTTACTCATGTGACACAAGTATTGCTATAAAAATTTCGTGGTCAGTTCTCATGTGTAGCTATTTCTCTGATTTAAAAACTTGTTTAGTAGACTTTAATTATGATAAATAGTTTATGCGGATGATAAATCTTGAAAATATTTTTGAGTGATCTTTTTGAATAGTTTATCTTGTACATGAAGTTTGAGCCCCAGTTCATGATTAGAACAGGAGCTAAAAATGAATCTTGTTAATCTAATGTCTGTTTTGTTTATTTTCTTAGAATTAATTCTGTGTAGATAAAATCATGAAAAATTCACAGTAGCTAATTCATCCCTGCGTAGATCTACTGTTAAATTTTAAGCTTCTGTTTTGCTATAGTTTAGCCTGTATAATTCAATCTTGTTCTAGGTGTGGTCTGAATGATTGAATTGTTATGAATAAATGGATACATGTTTTGGCATGAATTTTACAGGATAGATTACTCTATTCATATTCTGTTTAGAGTAATTTTTTCTAAATTTACTACTATATGTGTGCTGAGTTGTTGATTTATTAACAAACCATGATTTAATTGCTATAGGAACTACTCCCACTTACTTTATGAAGTTAGTATAGCTTTCTTGTGCTGTTGATCATGATGCCTTGTGTAGTTAGAAATGTTGAGTTACTACTCTATAAACGATTGCCCAATAAAATATGAATGCAAGTGTTTCGCTCTTTAACTGCGGGTTTTGTTTGAATTACAATTTTATAGTGAAGCAAATAATAAATTATTATCGTCACACAACTCATACATGTGCATTTCATATAGATTCGACTACTCTTGCTGACGGAACATACGAGCTGGTGCCCGAGTCCGAGAGTGAGCAGCGTGAAGCTCAGGTGAATCTAACTGAAGCTACTGAAGACCTGAACCCGATTTCGGAAGAGCCCAGATCCAGCTACGCCCAGGAAGGCAAGCCCCGGAGCATGTCCTTCTATTTTAAATTTATGCAACTTATTATCATTCCTATCTATTTGTGCATTTAAGTTTACAGGAGTTGACTGGAACCTTAGTTGCATAATCCTAGGTACCGATGCCTGAACACTAGTGTGTGTAGGTCGCTAGTTGGCTATGCTAATTGTTCGGTAGAGTCGAGTGATTTCCTGTCACTCGCGAGAAATTATAGGAGTTGGGTGTTTACTACTTACTACAACTATAAGGTCTACGGGCGGTGTCGTGAATACTCGGGATGCCCCGTCTGTTTAGTGAAAAAGTGATCAGGCCGCAATGTGTGGTAGTGGTGGTTAAGCATTTGAACGTACTATCACATGCCGAGAATATGGTAATCGGTAAGTTTAAGTACTGGATTGAACCGCAGCCAGAATATACTCCCCACCGTCTGATGTCGTTCTCATCTAGCTAATGACGGGTGCAGAGCCGGGCTCTGTAGTCGAGGGCGGTGGGGCCTGTTCCGTGAAGCGGGAATTGAAGGAAAGCTGCACGTGTGACTCTGGGAGTAAAACACGTGACGTGTGTTTAGGTCTGCCTGGCCAGGTTAATAAATTCGATTCGAATCGTCTGTTTTCTCACCGGTTATTGAGACTGCTTAACCCTTTTACCACATAGAGTAATAAGTGGAATATGTATGCTGATGAATATTCTTGGATGATGAAAGATAATTGTTTTCCACCATGTTTGCTACTGGATAGATGCTAATGTAGAATGGTTAATTGAACTAGAACTTGCAAGCAAAAATCTGAAAATAAGGACTTACTCTTTGTGGCTTTTAGCAAAAGCAAACCCCCACAAGCCAAAAGGCTTGCATATCTAGTTAAAGGACTAAGTATATCCTAGTCGGGTAAGCCTTACTGAGTATGAGTATACTCAGCCTTGCTTGTGGCTCATTTTGTTTCAGGAGATACTTTGGAGGACATGTTTGCCAGTCTGATCTGGCCTTGCACTCTTCCGCCTGGTTGGTCCGTGGAGTGGGATACGTCCCCAGCCACCGATGACAAAGAACGAGTGATGTCATGAAATGGGCTTCATCGTGACAGCCAATGTCGACGTTAGTTTCGCATGTTTACTTTCCGCTAAAATAAAGGACTCTGGTGAATTTCTTTATGTGGTTTTGCAAAGCACTTTGTTAAGTGTGGAGCTTGGTTTGTAATCCTGCAGTTATGTTAAATTCTATGTGTTGTAATATATGGTGTATTGTTGTAATCTCTGGACTCACCTTCGCGTGAGTTATGCTGCTTTGTTCGATCCAGGTTTAAGTGGTTTTATCAGGAATTTACCCGACGAACCTCCGATGTGCTCCGTCTGCTGTGCGAGTTAAACCTAATTGCCTTTGCAATGATGGTTAGCGCACTTAAGCCGGTTTATGTCGGGCGGTTCTGCCACAGCTGGTATCAGAGCCGAACAAAGCGTGCACCGGAGAATGATAGGAGTTTCGAATAATTTTCTTAAAAGTTTGACCACAAAAATTGCGTTTGCAAAATACGTTGGTTCGTTAAGGATGGTGCCTAGTTCGTAAAGCCCTAGGGAAATTATGGGAAGTTACTAGGTGCCTATCTAACCTATGTTGAATTACAATTTTATAGAGAAGCAAATAATAAATTATTATCGTCACACAACTCATACATGTGCATTTCATATAGATTCGACTACTCTTGCTGACGGAACATACGAGCTGGTGCCCGAGTCCGAGAGTGAGCAGCGTGAAGCTCAGGTGAATCTAACTGAAGCTACTGAAGACCTGAACCCGATTTCGGAAGAGCCCAGATCCAGCTACGCCCAGGAAGGCAAGCCCCGGAGCATGTCCTTCTATTTTTAAATTTATGCAACTTATTATCGTTCCTATCTATTTGTGCATTTAAGTTTACAGGAGTTGACTGGAACCTTAGTTGCATAATCCTAGGTACCGATGCCTGAATACTAGTGTGTGTAGGTCGCTAGTTGGCTATGCTAATTGTTCGGTAGAAGTCGAGTGATTTCCTGTCATTCGCGAGAAATAATAGGAGTTGGGTGTTTACTACTTACTACAACTATAAGGTCTACGGGCGGGGTCGTGATACTCGGGATGCCCCGTCTGTTTAGTGAAAAGTGATAAGGCCGCAGTGTGTGGTAGTGGTGGTTAAGCGTTTGAACGTACTAATCACATGCCGAGAATATGGTAATCGGTAAGCTTAAGTACTGGATTGAACCGCAGCCAGAATATACTCCCCACCGTCTTGACGTCGTTCTCATCTAGCTAATGACGGGTGCAGAGCCGGGCTCTGTAGTCGAGGGCGGTGGGCCTGCTCCATGAAGCGGGAATTGAAGGGAAAAGTTGCACGTGTGACTCTGGGAGTAACCATGTGACTTGTGTTTAGGCCTACCTGGCCAGGTTAACAAATTCGATTCAAATCGTCCGTTTCTCACCGGTTATTGAGACTGCTTAACCCTTTTACCACATAGAGTAATAAGTGGAATATGTATGCTGATGAATATTGTTGGATGATGAAAGATAATTGTTTTCCACCATGTTTGCTACTGGATAGATGCTAATGTAGAATGGTTAATTGAACTAGAACTTGCAAGCAAAAATATGAAAATAAGGACTTACTCTTTGTGGCTTTTAGCAAAAACAAACCCCCACAAGCCAAAAGCCTTGCATGTTTAGTTAAAGGACTAAATATATCCTAGTTGGGTAAGCCTTGCTAAGTATTAGTATACTCAGCCTTGCTTGTGGCTCATTTTATTTCAGGAGATACTTTGGAGGACATGTTTGCCAGTCTGACCTGGCCTTGCACTCTTCCGCCTGGTTGGTCCGTGGAGTGGGATACGTCCCCGGCCACCGATGACAAGAACGAGTGATGTCATGAAATGGGCTTCATCGTGACACCCATGTCGACGTTTGTTTCACGTGTTTACTTTCTGCTAAAATAAAGGACTCTGGTGAATTTCTTTTATGTTGGTTTTGCAAAGCACTTTGTTAAGTGTGGAGCTTGGTTTGTAATCCTGCAGTTATGTTAAATTCTCTGTGTTGTAATATATGGTGTATTGTTGTAATCTCTGGACTTGCCTTCGCATGAGTTATGCTGCTTTGTTCGATCCAGGTTTAAGTGGTTTTATCGTGAATTTACCTAACGAACCTCCGATGTGCTCCGTCTGCTGTGCGAGTTAAACCAAATTGCCTTTGCAACGATAGTTAGTGCACTTAAGCTGGTTTATGTCGGACGGTTCTGCCACAAGTACTCCTACTGGCCAGTAGTTGATAGCGGTCTCTAGCAAGACGTGTCAACTCCTAAGGGCGCGCGAATCATATCTGTCGATCCGTCACAATCTTATACATGTTGTTCCCTTTGCCTCACCATATTTGGTCTAGTTTGAAGCCGACTACTCTTTCTCGATCCTGTGATTCGGAATTCTTGGTTAACTCTTAACCCTAGCATGGCCATGCATTTCTGGATCCGAATCACTCAAGGGGCCTAGAGATATCTCTCTTGTAGAGAGGGGCAAATCCCATCTTGACCGACTATGTCTCACAGCATGCTTCTTGACAGACCCGAAAACCACCTTTATAACTACCCAGTTACGGTGTAGCGTTTGATGGCTCCTAAGTAAGTCGGTTCACATATTGAGTACATACGACGATTTCAGGTCTTAGGACACAGCGTACATATTGTGTAATGAGAAGTCATCATCTCGTGTTGGGTCAGTTCTGTCTCATGTCTCACATGAACACACATTATTAGTTTGACATCCCCATGTCCATGACTTGTGAAACGTAGTCAATCAACTAATATATGTGCTAGTCTAATATTCATGTGTGTCCTCACATGAACTCGACTAGGAACATTTTAGAATATCCATACAAGTAAATAGTTTCACAAATACTTCACATAAGCATTAATCAATACAAGTTGTCATCCATGGATATTCAAGGAATTAATCATGAATACAAGGAAATATGATTGTCTCTAAGGCATATTTCCAACAGTCGCCGCCACCGCGTCCCGCACCGCCGTGGCTGGCGGTGCTATTCCCCTCCCCGTGCTGCCCCTCCACGTCCGCGTCCATGGCCCAAGGCTCCACCTTCGGCAGCTGGGGCTCGACCTCCTCGCCGGATCTGGGGTCTGCTTGACCAGATCTCACCGGAGCGGAGCTGGGATGCAGGGGGGGGTGGGCTGAGCTGCGACGGGCCGGCATCGGCAGAATGGCGGTCCGGAGCAGCAACGGGGCGCGCCAGGCAGAGCTATGCCTCGACCGGCTCCTCCTCGGCGGAGCTCGGCCGCGGCTCCCGGCAATGTGGTAGGCCGAGGACCCAGCAGCGGCGGGGGGCCAATCTTCTCCTCCTTCTCCTCTCTCCCTCACGGCCGCACGGCGAGCGGGTGGTGGCTGACCAGGTTGGGCCCGCAGAACGCCGCCTCCGCTCCAGCTGTCTAAGGGGCATGGCGCCCTGCGCCTCCTCCTCTGCGACGCCCTCATCATCGCCATCGCCGCGGCGCTCCTCCGAACCCCGGCCATGTGGCCTGCCAGGCGCCAAATGCGGCCGCCGTGGATCCAGATCCAGCGGCATGGTGAGTGGGGAATAGGAAATTTGGAGTTAAGGGAGCTGTACCGTGCCATCGCCGGGATCCCCAAAGACCACAAGGGGTGAGGCATGCGTGATGCTTGCTACTTATCATCAAGTTCCTTTCAGTTTGCTGTCGCATTGATACAATATGATCCTTTTTTCAATTGACAGCATGACCAAGGAGTACTTCAACTTAGTCCTGATCATGGGCCGCCCGATCCGATGAACCTGATCCGACTCGTCCGAAAAAGCCCGATCCGAACCGACCCGAAAAATGCACGGGCCGGGCATGGGGCGTTTTTTTAACCCGGCCATAAATTCGGGTTGGGCTCGGGCTGAAAATTTAGCCCGTGGGCCGACCCGACGGGCTGAGAAAAATCGGTCATCCTGTGCAGCCCCCACACACTCCTAACAGCCTAGCCCATCAGTGTGACATAAATACTTGTTTCCAACCCTAACTCCCCGTTTCTGCTCCCACCAGCCTCCATACCTTGGCCGTCGGCACACAAGCGCAACCACGGGGCAGCAGGAAAGCCACCCCAGCGACCCCTCACCTCTCCGGCAAGCCGCCCCGGCACCCCCTCTCCTCTCTGGCAAGCCGTCCCCTTCGGCCCTCCCAACACCGGCAAGTCTCTTCCCTCCCCTATCTCTTCCGCTTGGGCTGCGTCAGTGCTTCTCTGTTCTAGTGTTCTCTCATCTGCTTTGATGTGTCTACATGATTGGTACCGTGAGAAGATGGATGAAGGTAAGGCTGCCTGCAGCGGGGACCTTTAAAGCTCCCTTCAGGACTTTTACCGCACGGAAGAGCTGCAGCGGCACACTGTAAGCAGTCCGCTACCATTGCGGAAGCAGGCCGTCCCTCCAAATCCAGCGTACTTCCCGTTCCTCCTCTACAGAACCACGTGGCGCGGGGCCCACCACGGCGCCTTGCCCCTCCGCGGCCACGGACGCCGTGAGGAGCCTCGCCGCTCGCCGCCCTCGGGCCTGCAACGCTGCCCGACGCGACGCCGCCGCCGCCGGACCGCATGCCGGCCTCTGCCCTGCCGCGCACCGCCGTCCGCGCCGGCCGCCGAGCCCCGTGCGCTCCACCAAATTATTGTGATACCAAAGGCTTAGGGCCAGCCTTTTCCATAAAACATTTATTAGTGGAACTTCTTTAGCTTTGTCTTACTCATGAAAAACATGCACTTTTATTAATATCCTTATTCACCTTTGTGTGGTCGATGTGGGTCCACTCGTTGCATATGGTGAACACTTAAGTGATGATTTACGTATTGTCAGCATGGTTCTCCAAAATTATTGTTTAAAAGTGTAGTTTTGTGATAGTTATATCAAACTTATTGCGACTTTGTGAAACTAAGTCTTTTTAATAGTTTGCACCTGATGTAAATCTTGTAGAAAATGCTGATACTAGTTTTGTTGTGGAGTTTTTGTGCATGGGTTGCTGTGTTTTGCCCATCTTTTCCATGCAGGTAGGCATTACCCATCTCCTTGTATTTATGTTGACTCTGAATCAATTGTCCAGAAAGATGGAATCCAACACCAACAAGCTTCAAAACCTCCATATCACCTCCAATGAGGAAACATATCCTGTTCCCGAGATTGATTGCACGGATGATGAAGATGACGAGGTCATGGAGCCTCAAGTAACATTAGGTTTCATAGATGAGCCTGAGGAACCAGAGGACTGGCATCTTCTTCTCCCACAACACTTCCCCAACAAAGCTGGCGGTGTTCCGGTGCATACAAAACACAGTTGCATTATACTGACTTAACGATGATGATGTTTGTATTTTCTCCGGTTTTGACATGGTTTGAATTTTTTCAGGCCTGGCTTGATCCTGTGAATTTGCCATCAGGCAAGTCGAGGAGCTGTGACTTCTGTGGCGAGCCACTGCGCTTTGTTCTCCAGGTTTTTCTTCATATACAAGAATACATATTGTTCATATTCAGGATTGGCAGCAAACTTTGTTTCTTGTATGCAGGTTTATGCACCAATTCACTCGAAAGAAACAGCCTACCACCGGACATTGTTTGTGTTCATGTGCCCTTCAATGGCATGCTTACTCCTAGACCAGCATGAACAGGGGAAGGACAGAGCTGCGAATCCTAAAAGAAGGTAAATGAATTTCAGTTTTTTATCATAGTGTTATGCGATATTTCCATTGCTTATGTTGGTCAGTTGGAGTAAATTGGATTGCAGTGTGAAGGTTTTCCGGTGCCAGCTGGCCCAGGACAATGCATTTTATCAACTTGAAGAACATGAAGGATGCAGTGAATCCATTGAGTCACAGTGTGCTGGAGGTATTTTTGTTTGCTTAATATTGTTTATCTTCTCCGTGCATGTATATTATTTAGTTGCACTTGATTTGCTCTGTATTTGAATTTTTGGGACAGACATGCAAGACTTCCTGTTGTCAATAAACTGAATTGTGTGTAAGATAAAGAAAGAATTGATGCAGTTTTGCACACGTCATCATGTCTTGGTGCACATGCACATCCCATGCCTTGGTAGTTGTCTAGGCATCAATAAAGGACACAGGGCATCACATTTTTATATTCCAAAAGCAATGTGCTTCATACTTCTTTTTGGCATCAACCTCTAGAAAACACTTTTCTTGCTGATGAATTAAATTTCTTATATGTTTTTGAGAAAAGTTACAGAGGTCCCCAGTCCCCTGCTAAATGCTCAATACAAAAGATAAAGAATAAAGAGACAATAATCCATGACAGACAACACAGCTTGTCAGTAGTAAACAGCACCAGATGTTATGCAGTCAAGCCTAAATATGTGATTAGAATTTCCCTACCAGCTCGCATTTAGCATATCATTTGTACCAAGCGACTAATGTTATATTACAATATATGCATCGCTATATAGGTTGTAAGCATTAAATCATATCTTTTATGGCTTTGAAATGTTTCTGTTAGGACCACGTGCTCAGCTTTGCCATTGGTGTGGTACATGGAAAGGTGAAAAAAGATGTAGCGTCTGTAGAAAAGCATACTACTGTTCCAAGAAGCATCAGGTATTCAATAATTCACAATCATCACGATGCATTAGCTGGATCTTTTTTGTGTCTGCTTCCTAAATCATTAGATATCGCTATTTGGAGGAATCACTTCAATGTTCTTATACAGGAATTGGATTGGCGTAGCAGTCACAAGAATGAATGTCATCAAATTCTAGGTGCACCCAATGATTCTGATTCTATTTTGCCAGATGCAAGGAAAGGTAGATTTGTTTTGAGTGCTCTTTTGTCTCTTATGGTTGTATTTCTGGTTGCTTCATGATGTTTCTTTGTGTGCCAATTAGTTCCAGTATTTGCTGGCGCGGCATGGCCTGAATATACGGTGGTTGATGAAACTGAAAAGCCTCCCCGTTTTGCTAATTGTGATGGCAATAGCTCAGAATTGTATGTGGTGCAAGGACAAAACGAACCAGATCACATGTTGTCTTTGATGGATGAGTTTGAGGTTTTTTTCTTGTGCATACTTCGTGAACAATCTTTGGTGAAGTACCAGTGTTATACTTTTCTTTATTTAGTACAATATCTGTGTAGGCTGATGCTGACAACAGATGCTGGGCATCTTTTCTAGACCGCATCTCAAGAGCTCCACATCAAGTGCTGAGGTATGTGTCAATGGGTTTTCCTGGATGGTGGATGTAATTGTATTACTGTTATATTCCATTTTGAAGTGAATTTTAATTTTGAATAGGAATACTAGAGATGGGTCTGAGTGCCTTGCCACAACCCCTATTGGAGCATCATTGTATTTCAAATCGATTTAATGATGCCCATTATATCAATAGGCTAAATAAAGCAATAATGTATGCGCAATATTGGTTTATTAACCATTTTAATTTAGTAATTTAAAGTATATTTCAATTTCAATAAAATGGTTTTGTATGATGAAGGGCCATGTGTTTTATTTTAACAAAACATTATAGATACAAAAATAAAACAGGATATTTTGAACAAGCATTGCAGATTGAGAGCTCTCTTGATTCAACGCATGATCTGCCACAAATAGCTGATATTGAGACATTATATGGATAATCTGCCACAAATAGCTGATGTAGAGACATGTGTTTCATTTTCATTTGATCCATCCCAGTTTTATTTGCATCTAAAATCTTGTACGACAAATCTCAGTGGCTGTTGAAATATGAGCAACTATAGGATGAGCAGGAAGCAGAGAGTTTTTTTTTTTGAAGCACAAGCTTAGTGCTTTAGATTGCATATAAGTACGTATATATAGTAAAATGACCAACTGCTGCTGTCCAGCAACTTGCAAACCGACCTACACTATTGCTGCAGTGCCTTTGCCAAATAACTTGCAAAAATCAACTTGACTACTACTATTTGGCTATTTGCTGTCAAAGACAGCTGCTAGACTTACTGACCAAGGGAAAAAGGGAAACTGACTTATACTAACGAGACTAAGACTAATACTAGTTAAATAAGCTAAGAACACATGGATCACTACTAACAATGGCTTCCAATTGATGTGATGATAGTAAGCTGTTTACTCTGATGAGCGGACACACTCCATTCATTGCATCATATGGTAATTTTAAGTTTACATAGTTCCCCTTTGTCAGACTATACTGTTTATTGACTCTTTCAGCCTTCTCTGTAATCGAATTGGTTTGTTTAGCTTCTATTTTCCTAAGCTCCACGTTCTCTGGTATTAGGACTGCAAATGAATCCATAGACCATAGGCCATCTCTCCTTTGGCAGCTTTGCTGTTTTTCCTTCCTGTATCTTGCATCTTGCTCTTCAGTTTCTTCTAATCGTTGATAGCGGAATTTGATCTTTATATTCATCAACCTTCATGTTTTCAAATTCGTCAAAGTCTGTTGACCTATCACATTTCTCTTTTATATACGCTGACACCTGACAGTACGGTTTTAAAGCATCGCCAAGGTGTCCAGGTGCTAAAAAATCCTAGGTGTCCCTGTCGCCTTTCTAAAAAGAGCAATAGAGGGGAAGGAAGGGGAAAGAATTGAATGGAAATCAATCAACAAGGCCCTGCAGCTGCTGCTGGTGCATCCCTGCTAGCTCCAGTGCATGTAGCCAGTGCAGTACTCACTCCAGCCAGCTGCAGAGCAGTCAGTCTGAAAGGGTGCAACTCAGTAAGGAGCAGAGAAGAGGTACCAGGAGGTCTGGAGGAGCTGTGGGCTGCCGGGGAGTGAGAAGACAGGGAGATGGGGAAGTGAGTAGTGGCACTGAGAATGGACTAGCGGAGGTGCTAAACAAATCGGAAGGAGATTGGCAGAACCTTATCTGCAAGCCAGCGGAGGTGCTAAACAAATCGGAAGGAGATTGGCAGAACCTTATCTGCAAGCCAGGGGAAGGTTATATCGGCTGCCTGGTGGGCTGGGCCATCCCTTACGTCTCCTTCCCAATTTTTTTTCTTTTTCTTTCTCATCCATGCTGCTGTCTTGCTTCTTCTGAGATTGTATCCTCGTTGCTTAGTCAATTAGAAGGTGGTCCAACACCATGTCTCACCTTACCGCCTTGAGAACTTAGGCTGTTTGCACTCTTCATCCTCTATTTCCTTCCTCTAAAAGAAATATTCTGTCCTGGTCATCAAGATTCTCTCCTCTATACCACTTTCCTCCACACCCATGCATTGTCTATATCTCTATTCTATACCAACTACTCGCTATGGGACCCACACATCAGACTTTTTTTTACTCCCCGCGCCCTCCCTTCTCGTTCTCTCCCTCTCCTCCCTCCCCAATTCCCATGCTCTCTCCCTCTCCGGCGCGACCTCTCTCCCTCTCCCTCTCTCTCCGGGCAGATTCTTCGCCGGCCGCGGCAGTGAGGCGGTGCTGGTCAACGAGGGCGGCTGCCACGGCGGTGAGGTGGCGTTGGTCCACGAGGGCGGTCGTCGTGCCATGGCCGGCGTGGTGGTGCCCTCCGTGTCGTCGGGCACGAGACCGCCGTGGCACGAGCCGGCGGCGGTGGGGGACGAGCTGCCCGGCGGTGGCGGGGAAGTTGCCACCATGGCGGGCCTCCTGGAGCTCCGTCGCGCGCCATGGCGGGCCTCCTCGAGCTTCGCCGGATCTGGCGGCCATGGCGGTTCCAGCCACGCCGCGCGCTTCCGGCCGGCTGTGGTCTGCCGCTGCCTTTGCTCTACTCCTTTCCCTCTCCACGCGTGCAGCGAGGTGGTTGCCACGCTGGCCGATGGCTTTCATTCTGGAAGCCTGTTATTCCTAGCGAAAGCGAGCTTGTCCGCTTGGGTAGCGGACGCTTCCCAGGATGCCGCTGCAGGAGATTTTCTGCTATATGGCTCCTGCAAGATGCTGTATAGGATGCCAGTGCGAGCAGACTTAGGCTGACAGTTCTTCCCTAACTTCCTGAATACTTAAAGCACATCTTAGCACTTCTGGTCCCACTAGATGTTACTTGGCTCGGAAAGATCCATTTGTGGCTTTGACTTCGTTCTTATCCTTAGGTTCAGATACTAATTGTATTTCTAATTTTCTATCCAGGGTCTTTAGTTTTGTTTGACATTTCAGCATTGTCATTGTCAATATCCCCAGTATTCGCTTCAAGACCTCCACATGTAGCCATCCTAGATGCACATTGAGAATGATAGGAGCAATTTTAATTTATATGTTTCTACTAGGAGACAAGGTCAGGTCGGTGGGATTTAGCTTTCTTGACCACTAAAACAAATACCATGGACAAGAAGAAAAAGAAGGAACACACATGGTGTGCCTTAAACACACAGCAAGGAGTCAATATGGATTAAAGGATGAAAAGGAGGTTGCTACTTCGATAGTGATGCGGCGCAGATCTGCTTCAGATGTAGATCGCCATGGGATTGGGAGCCGGGAGGTAGGTTGACTGGTCCAGGCCTTCTCCACCTTTTCACATAAGAAATCGAAAGCAAATCCTAGGTGTAAGATGAAATTGCTCCCTGCGGACCATATTTTCTCTACCCCATTCTGCCTTACTGTGATATCAGGTTGATTGAAACCTGCTGCCGTTTGCTCTCCTCCCCGCGTTCCACGAATAAAGGTGGACGCGTGTCGTTCAACCTGAGATTTGGCTATTTTTCAAATAAGCCCTTCTACTTTCTACAAATTAGAACTAAGCCCAACTCATCAGGAACGAATAGTATCCACGTTTCTATATTTTCCACGTAGGCCCTAAAACTAATATTTATTTTGATATGTAGGACCTCAACCCTGTCCCTCTCCTGTGAGGCAATTTTACATTTACCCCCTCCCGCTCCCGCAGCCTCGAATACTCGCTCTCCTTCCTCGCTCCCCTCTGCTCTATCCCTCCCTTTCTCGCTCCTTGCTGCCGCCATCTCTCCGACTCTCCCTTTCTGCTCTCTGTCCGCCTCGCCTTCTCCATCTCTGCCTATCTCCATCGTACCTACTCGCCGCCGCCGCTCGCTCCTGCAGTATCCGGATCCGGCGTGGGGCGCGCGTGGCTTGGAGTGAGGAGGCACGGGCCGGCCTAGGCACACAGTGGCCTCTCCCTCCCTCTCTGCTCTCTACATCCCCATTGTCGCCTCCCTTCCCCTTCTGTCTCTCCGCCTGCCTTCGTCGTGCAGAGGGAGCAGGAGGCGGGCGGAACTTTGCAGCACACATGGAGGCGGCTTGCAGTGTGGGTGGACGTGGGCTGGAGGTGGCCAG
The DNA here is from genome assembly GCF_016808335.1 of Panicum virgatum. Classification (NCBI taxonomy): domain Eukaryota; kingdom Viridiplantae; phylum Streptophyta; class Magnoliopsida; order Poales; family Poaceae; genus Panicum; species Panicum virgatum. The sequence continues at coordinate 21,446,226 of NC_053149.1, forward strand.
CTAGCCGGTGCAGAGGTTGCCGGGAGCACGCACACATGGAGGCGGGCGGGCACTGGCCATCCTGGAGGCGGTGGGCATGGAGATGGCCGGGAGCTTGTGACGCCTGCAGAGGCATGGCCACCAGCTTCAATGACGCCGCCATCACCATCGCGGGCCCCGCCGCCACGCAGCTAGCCACCATCTTTGTCCCCACATTCAGGCCGTCGCCGCATGTAACGAGCGCGCTTTTGGAGCAGCAACAGCAACAGCCACCGGTGATGGAGGTGGACTCGTTGCTGGTGGTCCAGGGCAAGATCACCGTGCTCGAGGTCTTCACCCACCACGTCTCGCCCGCCAATCTCGCCCGCTGACTGCTCGTCTTCCGGTGCTGACAGTACTGCTCGGCTTGCCGGCCAAGATCTGATAATCGCATCAGCTTGGTTCATTGGTACTTGATAGTACTCTCAGCCTTAGTATCGAATTAGCTTCTTTGTGTTCGGTTCAGTCAGTGAAATTGTAAGATAAGCTCGGCCGATTGGTAAATTATATTAAATCCCATTGGTTCTGAAATTTCTTCTTCCAGTTTACCATAGTTACAAGATTTGTGTTGTGTTCTTGATGTTGTAGGTTATTACTGATAGATTGTTATGTGCTCAGAGTCAAGACCAAACAAAGAGTTTGTTCTTGAGATGGATGTTCCGATTAGACAATTCACAATTGGTCCCTTGTGTCAAGCAAACAAGATCAGGCAACTACTGTTTTTGGACACCTGAATGATGGATAGTGCACCCACGATGTATTTGTTACCATATGCTGTGTTTTTCTGTTGAATTTATCCTATACCATTCATGCCATTTGTCATATTTAACTACCTTCGATTTACTTATGTTTAATTGCACGTTTAATACCTTCGATTTGTTATATTCAATTGTTTAAATGGTAGGGTGTTCATCGCGCGCCTCATGTTCTAGTATTCTAAACTGAGAGACATTCCCAAGGCTAGCTCTTGTGTGCCTAAGTGTGAAAGGCACATGCTTGCGCAATGGCGCGGCACTTAGGTGTACCTAGAGGCGGCATGGATCCTCCTTGCTGCACTAGGCATTAGATGACAGGGATGTGTGGTGTGCCTAAGGAGCTGCGCTACTGCTACTTAAGTGGGACGTGCCAGATCTCGGGCAAGAAAAGGGGAATGGATTGGGGGACAAGCATGAGTGAGTGAAAAATTAGCGCTGAACACAATTTGATGGGCAAAATGGGTGACATTTATCCAGGATTGGGAAGTGCTGGCGGGACGTGCAGCTCTGCGAATCTGTAAACAATATTTTTTGATTTACTGAATACTATTTGATTCTAATGTTAGTCTTCTCTTACTGTTTGCCCCACTTTTTAAGCTCATCATCATGATTTTGTAATAAACCTCGTTCAGTTCTTTAGCTTGCTTCCATATTTGACCTGAGAACTATCTTGAGCATGCTTTCCATTATTTGGTTATGCAGGTACTGCAGGGAGGCAAAAGCAAAACCTCTTTGGGCGATGTCATCTGGGTCTCTGGCCACTGCAGCTATCCCGTCATGCATCTACTGTAGCGGTCCACTTCGCTATGAGTTTCAGGTTGGCCAGGTTTTCGTTTTTTAGCGCACTATTCAGTTTACTGGTTTCTGCAAAGGAAGATATATTGTTGAGATCCATGTATTATGATTTTCTTTTTTGCAGTATATTATGTTAAAGGAGAATAGCCCCACCCTTTGTAGAAAAAACCTGCCCCCCTAAGAAAAGGAAAGGGAGTAATTTATCTGCCTATACGGGCAGTCCTTGTGGAGTGTCATCTAGGTCCATGAACTTTAGAACTACATATAAGGGTCCATAAACTTGTCAAAGAATGCCATCTAGGTCCAAATTGCTGAAAATCCCCAACTTGTCAATATGAATCTCCACTAACAAGCCACATCAGCAACCATAGGGTTTTTTTGGGAACTTTAGGACTAGTTGACACATTTGAGAAGTCAGGTACTCAAATCTGCATTCTCAAAGATTATGGACGTGCATGGCACTCCATGAAAAGTTTTAAGGACCGACCGTGCATTTCACTCATTCTTTTGTTAATTTTCACCATTCACGATTTAGCTAGCTGTTTAGTACTATTAATAAGTATGCATATTTTGACAGTTTGCAACAGGCTAGCAAATCATAGTATATCCAGGTAAATGGGCATACCCTGAAGGATGGGTTGAAATTTACGAGCTGACAGCATTGCATAATGTTATAGTTTGTTGTGCTACACTCTGCTGTAACATGCATTGAATATATGAAACTTTACCTGCATGAAATGTGTATATAGTCAACGGATAGAGCATGGATGCAGGAATTAGTGGTGGTGATCCTGCATGGTCTGTTAGTGTCTGTGTGTACGTGTTTTCCAGCACTACGGTCGCCTGGCTGTGTCCACCCATCCATCCTGCTGTTGCCATGGATGGCACCGAAAATACAAGCATGTTGAGATTTTTCTTTTGTAATTCAACTTTTGGTTAGTTTTTTATGCAAACAAATTTAGTGCTTAAAATGCAAAATATATTTTGGATTAGAAAACGCAACCTTGCAGACTATTTTATCATGACCAGATAGGCAGATAGATTATTTTGCTTGGCATAAGTATTCTGATTGTATTCCTAGCACGGTCATTCATTAGACAATCATTAATTCCAATTTTTGGTGTGCAGATAATGCCACAGCTGCTCCATTTCTTCCATGTTGAAAATAAGCCCGACTCTCTTGATTGGGCAACAATAGTTGTGTTTACATGTCAAGGGTCCTGTGATCGAAATATCAATTACAAGGAAGAATTTGTATGGGTTCAGTTATACCCAACTACTGCGACAAGATACCGCAGTTCTGGTATGACCATGCACTTACAACATTTTTAGTGTATATGACCATTTTTTACTTTCTGATGCTATTCTAAAGATTTTTTTAGTAATCTATAAATCTGCATCACCAAATGAAGTGTGGCACTTTTCTGTTTCTATGTTCAAGTATCTGGGGTGGTATGATTAGGAAACTTTTTCTATAATATGCTGCGTGGGGTAGTCAAAATTTACCTAATATTATTGTTGTTTCTCCAAGGCTTAAAATTTAACCCTCACTGTGGACAACACCATGTACAAGTAAAAATCAAATATATTACATGAGATGTTGTCAAGTGGGCGAAAGGTGGCTCTGTTGAGCCCACTAAAGCAGAAACATCTTTTGTCAATGACACCCGCAGCGAGGCTCTCGCGGGCTAAGCGGCTAGCAGAGCGTGCTCTCAGGCAGCCAGCCCGGGTTCGAGTCTCGTTGCCTCCTTAGTGCAATGCGGGGTGGCTGTCTGCCTCTTCCTGTCTCATTTTTTTTCCAATGACACCCGCAAAAATCCTTCTTTATTAGATTTTTGCTGGTTTCATGAAAGATGGAATCATCTGAATCATGATTGGTTTACCTAATTTTTCTTGCTACATTATGTAGGTTCATGTCTTGTAAACTAATGTTCTGCTTTGGACTATTTGTTTCCATTTGAGACCTTTATAGTTCTTTCTTTCTAGGTTACCAATCTCCTTCAACGAATAAGATTCTCCGGTCCGATCTATAGATGTATGTGCACCTGTCATGGTGGAAGGGGGTGGAAGGTTGGGGGTGCTCACTCACCTCGCCAACCTGTCATGGTGCCAGTTGTATCAGTTCGTTCCATTATGTGTTGATCTTGTCACCTTCCTATTTACAGTTGCTGAGTTCTGCTAAACGCTCCAAGGCAATACTCCTATTGCATTTTATGTTGTTGAGTGCTGTCTGTTAAAACTAACAGATTATAATGTTCATTCTTCTGTTATTTATAGTTGTATTGTCTGGTGTGGACAATTGTTGAGATTAAATATTATATAATTTAGTGAAATATCCAGTTTACACCCTCGAACTATCACAAAAGTTTGATTTTCAATCAACTACGAAACCGGATAACAGAGGCCATCCAACTGTTCAAATCTGGATAAATTTAGCCCCTTATGTGGTTTTGAAGGTGGTTTTTCCATTTTGTGAGAATTAAAAATATTCAACTTTAAACTAAAAAATTTATAAGTAATTCATTTAAAATCTATTTTTTATTATATTCATAATATTTGTTTGCTTGTAGTTATAATTATGATTTTTGAATAACTAAGATTCAAATGAAGCAATAATAGATATGTTACATTTTTAGCAAAATTTTGGTACTACTATCATATTTTTCTGATTTAAAAAAAATTAGTTTTGATTTTGTAGATTTAATTAGATATTTTTATATTCTTTAGAAAAATGCAAAGCACCTTCAAAACCACCCCAAGGGCCAAATTTGCTGGGTTTAGACAATTGGATGGTTTATGTTGTCTGGTTTTGTAGTTGAAGGGTGAATTAGTTTTTTGTGATAGTTCGAGGATGTAAATCGAACTTCTCCCTATTGTTTATTCGCTACTTTCTTAATACATACGTGTTGCTGTGCAAAAATTGTATGGGGATGAAGTTTCCATGCCCTGCTTCAAAGCTCAATGGTGATTTTTCCCCTTTTTTTGAACTTTGTGATTTTGCCATCATTATTTTGAAATGAAGAAACCGTTTGCTACTACTCTATAACACTGTTTGGCTGCGTGCCGTTTTTAAATGGAAGAAAAATTGAAAAAGAAAAAACACAAGAGGAAAAGACAGTAAAACCCTAATCCTTATCTCCTTTCACCCGGTTGGATCCCAGAAACGAAACGCGACACAACTATTGTGTCGTGGCGTGGCGATCAGCACTCAGACTTGGCCGGCGCGCGGCCAAAGGCGAAGCCTTTAGCCACGGCGAGGTGCGCGTGCACGCGGGCTCCTGGTTCCCCAGGTCAGTGGCACGGCGCTCTTCAGGCACACGGTGAGGGAAAAAATTCTTCAGGCACACGGTGAGGGCAAAAATTGAAAGGCAGTGGCTCACCGGTGGCTTGAGGTGGTCAGGGAGGCGCAGTGGCGAGCTGGAGTAGTGGCGGGGCGAGGCTGTATAGGCAGAGCAACAACATCGGTGTAGACGATCGTGGGCGCTGGCTCGACGACGGCGTTCCCGGTGGCGGCAACTCCTCCTTCGCCAGCCTCCTTTTTGTCGACTCCTCTGGCGGCGGCGGCGGCCGCGGAGTGGAAACCAAGCCCAGGCTCTAGGGTTTAGGAGGGGGTCGGACGCCGGGGGGTTTTATAGGCCGAGCTAGGGCACCGGGGGGTCAAATTTGGTCCGAACGGCGGTGATTCTCGGCGGTCGTGCCGAGGACGCATGGCGAGCATCCGGGATCCGCGCGGGCTCCTAGTGGTGCGTGCGGGGTGGCAGGCTTGATAGCGCAAGGCGCGGCGGCAGGCACGGCTCGCGCGTCGCGGAGCGGGGCAGGCGGGCGTTGCTGCTGGCGTCGGCAAAAGCGGCGGGGCAGCGGTTAAAGCAGGGTAGGCGCGTGCGGAGGAGAAGAATAGGGGAAGAGGAAAGCTGCCCCGTGGGGCCAGCTCATCAGCGGCCGAGGCGAAGCGCGAGCCGGCTGCGCGGCGAGCGGGCTAGCTGGGCCGTCCGCACGCCAACGGGCCGGGGCAAGCGGGGCAGCAGGCTGGGGTACGCCGGAGCGCTAAGCGGGCTGGGCGGAGATGGACAAAGCGGGCTGTGCGGGGTTTCAGGCTGTGGTGCAGTGCAGGGCGGAGTTGGGTTGGTTTCAGCGGGCAGGCCGAAATGGCCATCCAGGCTTTGGTGGGGTAGTAGACCAAACCGGCCTTGGTGTTTAGCTGGATAGCGGGCCACAATGGCCTTAGGTTTCGGGTTCGGGCCAAGATCGGGCCGCACTGGGTTGGGGGGTTTTGCTTAAGGGTTTTCAGTCGGGCTGGCTGGACCTGAGTTAGGGTTAGGGCTAGAGTTGGGTTAAGGTTAAGATCCGGGTACGAGTCGTGTGTAGTGGGTATGTTAGCGGGTCGGCTTTGGGCCTAGGTTAGAGTTAGGGTTTAGGATTTACTTTGAATGAATAATTCAAAGTAGAATCCTGCCCAAAGTAGTTAGTATTCGAAAATAAATTCGAAGGGTCCACTTCGGATTTATTTTCCCACACCACCTCAAGCAATGAAGCAACCCAATTCGATAACGAATAAACAAGGTAGGGCGATTTAGAACTGAATAACAACAAATGCGTTCACACTAACCGATATTAATTCTTAATTTAATTTCAACACTGCCACAAAAAAATTTGAAATTCGCAATTTTTGACTTTTAAAAATTCCGGAAAAATCCGGGATGTTACAGCTGTGGATGCTATGCACGCCCGAAAGATGTTCCATGAGAATATCTTTCCAAGTTTGGCACACGGAGGGTCGCATTTTATAGATAGTGTCTTCCGGAACTTTATCAAGGAACTTGGGACTGAGCATAACATCGCAACCCCCCTACCATCCTAAGACCAGCGGTCAAGCTGAAACATCCAATAAGCAGATCAAGAATATTCTGCAAAACACCGTTGATGAGATGGGAAGGGCATGGAGGCACAAGTTGCCAGACGCTTATGACTTACTGTACAACATATAAGACTCTCATTGGTATGACACCCTACCAGGTCGTCTATGGGAAAACATGTCACCTACTCGTAGAGCTGGAGCACCGTGCACACTGGTCTATCCGAAAATGGAACATGGATTTAAAACAAGCCGGAGAGCACAGAATGTGGCAAATCTCGAAGCTAGAGGAGTGGAGAGACAAGGCTTACCATAAAGCCTCAATCTATAAAGAGAGAACCAAATGATGGCATGACAAGAGGATCACTAAGATTTTCAACCCAGGGGACAAGGTGTTGTTGTTCAACTCCAGGGGTGAAATTGTTGGTGTCTCATCGCATGGAGTGATAATGATACAGGACAACGACTAAAACACCTTTAAGGTAAATCGTCACCGCCTTAAGACTTTGCTAGACTACGACAAAGCTCTTAACGAAGACATAGACGTGATTGATATCGTCGATCACGGCTATATGCTTAATTAAAGGGTATAATGGCCAAAGTGATAGAGGGGTCCGCTTGATTTATATCATATATGGCCCCACTTGTCACCCTGACCAAGTTGGGGCCCATTGGGGCCCAGCCATGGTCGGCTGAGTATGGGCTGGCCCCTCTGGCCCTATGTAAGGATCACCGGGGTGTCCGACCCTAAAGGGGGAGGGGTGAATAGGGTCGCTAATCGCTTTTTAACCTAGGACTCAAACTACTTGCATAAGATAAACCTAACACGTCCTACACATGCTAGTTATGACTAAGATTTATCTATGCTACACTCTACTTACCCCTAAAAACTTGCAACCTATAGCCAATCCTAATCAAACTAACTAGGAAAGTAAATGCATGCAATATAGAGTAAATGCGGAAACGTAATACGGTAAGTAAAGAGGTAAGTGCAAGAGGGATGCAAACTCCCGAGTAGGCACGGTCATGTAACGTGGTTCGGCACAAACGCCTACGTCCACGGGACACCGAGGCTCTTCCGATCACCGTCTTGCACTACGCTACTAAGGCGATGCCGGCAAGCAAAGGCAAGTGCCCACAAGACACCGAGTCTCGTGCACCGCTACCGTCTCTCTCGGTCACCCGGCCGAAATCCACTATGGAGCTTCTCCACCAAGGAGGGGACCTCCTCTTCCCCCGCACAAAGTGTCGTTGCCACTCCACACCAAGTCGGAGGGTCACACGACGGATCACAAGGATTGCTTGCCGCAGCAAGACTTCTCTCAAGGGAGCTCTGGCAAGAACTAATCCCTATTACAAGCACTAAGCACTCTCACAAGTGTGCTTAAGCCTATATGATGTACAATGAAGTTCTATGGTGGTTGGAGATGATCTTTGGCTCTTGTATACTTCATTGGTCTCCAGCACTCTCAAATGAGCCGTGGGGTGGCATATATATAGCCCACACACCCCAAACTTGCCGTTGGGAAAAGGCTGACGAAATCCCTTAACGCCGGTTAAACCGACGCTCAGTTCTTGTCATCACCGGTTTAACCGGTGAGTGTATTTTCCCAGCAACTAGCCGTTACAAACTGCCAACGGCTATTTGATCAATCGACTGACGCTCTCAAAACTAACGTCGGTTTAACCGGTGAGTGCAAAGTTCAGAACCCCCCGAAAAATGGAGTCTCTGGACAACTGCACCGACACTCACTTTTTCTTTATCGTCGGTTTAACCGGTGTCTCTGAGTCTGTCTTCACTTCAAGTCATTGCACCGACGAGTTGTCTTCAGGCATCGTCGTTTCATCCGGCGCAAAACCCTAGTCTCAGCTTTCTGGGTCCATTGCACCGATGAGTACAATTTGCCTATCGCCCATTGCACCGGGTCCATTGCGCGGAACCCCCGTAGGGGCGGCCCTTCGGGCCTTGCTACGCGTATCTTCCCTTTGTCATCACTTGAACCTAAAAGCCTGAGAATGTTTATCTTAACAATCATATTAGTCCAAGTGTTGTGTGTGTGTCATCAATCGCCAAAACATTATATTGAAATATGGCATGAGAGGCCATTTTCGCTACACCCTATCTTCGGTCTACAGGCCGTTTGGCCCATCTAAAGCTCAAACCCATGAGCCCCGTCGGGTTGTCACGAGGAGAAGAGAGACTTTCGTGGCTTTTACCCCAGAACCAAGTCCTACCTTTATCTTCTACTTTGTTTCCATCTCTTCCACACCTCCTTAAACCCTAGCTGCATCCCACCATCATCCAACCGCTAAACCATCATGGCCGGCATTGAAGGATCAAAGCCCCGAGTACCAAGCTCGCTGTTGTCTGCTCGAGGGTGCCGTCATAATCCATCCCCCCAATCTCACCTGATTCAATGGAAGAAGGGGAGGTGGCACCTCAGATCACACCCTTGGCAGCGATTCCGGCCGATACGAGTGAAGCGGGGTGGGGGGGAGGGGCACCACCCTAGGCTTGGCCGACCACCATGGTCAGCCGACCAGGGGGAGCGACGTCCCATGTTCCCATTCCACAGTTCGCTCATTGTCGCCCCCGGACAACGCAGAAGCCCTAGCCCCGCGATCATAGTCCCTACAGAAGACCTTCCAAGGACGACCGGGCGCCTTGGAAGACGACGACGAACCTTCTATTCAAGGAGAGCGTTGTTGCGGCTTCCACTACGCTTCTCTTGGCAAGCCCAAAACTCCCCAAGACTGCTGCCCGGTGTTTGGGCAAGGGATTACCCCTAACCCAACTCCAGACAGAAAGTGGAAGGGTGTAGTGGTGGATTCGTCGTCGTAGAAGGATAGTTGTTGCACGGCAAAGGAGCAGGAGAAGGATCTGGCCGCTGATGGCCTGACCATGGCAGACCTGACTGCCATGGTTCAGCAGCTACACCTGGAGAACACGCGCCTAGAGATCAATTGGCAGAGTGGAAAGTGGAGATTGGAGATCTCCAGGATGCCCTTTGTTAGCTGCGTCGTGGCCTAAGCGCTAAGGTTAAGTGCTTGTACAAGGCCACCGGTCAAGAGGAGCTCTATTTTGATTGAGCTCATTATTACTCCCTCCATTCTCTTTTGATAGTCCTATTTCACCTTGACACAATGACCAAGGAAAAGCAACCTTGCTTATCATCTAATTAATGTAACACAATGTTTTTTGCTAGTCCTCTAATATCTTTGCTAGAAACTCCTCGTTACTGGTGCTATTTATTACCATGATCCTTATCAATAGCAAATATGACTATCATTTGTGAATATTTGAATTTTGGAAATAGGACTATCAAAAGAGAATGGAGGGAGTATTAGTTTAGTTGGGTGCTAGTTAGTTTTGGTTAATTAGCCATCGTTTAGGATAGTTCGGTTTGTGTGATGCGCCCTGTTTCATCATGTATTTGAGTAATAAAACTGTTAGGCTTATCGGTGTTAATGCCGCTAAAGCCTCTTTTGGAGTTTACGTTTTCTTTTTTCTTTGTGCATGATTTGATAAGCAGGTCGAAAACAAATGTGAGGAGATTCCCGCGACGTTCCATACCTACACGATGCACTCACTCCCGAACGTTACATGCACGCCTCGCCTATCCCGAGTTTGCATGCTCCCACTCATTTTCTCCCTTCATGCTTTAAACATGATATAAATTCCAAAATTTTAAAATTGTTTAAAACATGCCTACGAAAAAGGTTCTTCATCTTGTTAAACAACTGCATAAATTTTTATTCTCTGCTAAACATAAGTTTGTGAACCAAATCTTTAAAACCCCGAACTGTTTAAATTGTTGAATTGTGTTATGACCCGATTTCAAGTTACTTAACATGTTTTGTTTGTAAGTTTGAGAATTTGTTTCAAAAAATGGAAAAATAATTCATGATTTTTATTCCCTTATCTGTACCTACCAGAGTCATATGTTGAGCCAAATTAAATAACACATATTCATATGCATCTTGTTATTATTTTGAGTTTTATCAAATTTTGAAACCCATAAATGATATACTTAGTTTACTTTTTTCTGATTCATTCCTCTAAACAGATCCGGATTACATCCCTTGTCATCTCTTTCCAGACAAATCCGTTTCATCGTCATTGTCATCAACGTGACAGAAATTCCAACTTATCTAGGCCGTTTAGATCAAAAATCCTAAAATCCAAAATTTTGTAAATCGCCTACATGATGTACTAAATATAGTCAAAAAATAAATCGCATTACACAAATGGACTGTAAATCGCGAGACGAATCTAATGAGCTTAATTAGGGCATGATTAGACACTAAATTGCTACAGTAAAATATGCTAATAATGAATTAATTAGGCTCATTAGATTCATCTCGAAGTTTACAGACGAAATCTATAATTAATTTTGTAATTAGTCTACATTTAATATTTCAAATGTCAAAAATTTTCTTCCAAAATCTCAAAATCCAAAATCCAAAGTAAACTAAACACACTCCCTCACCTCCCATGAAAATCGACGGTGGATGCGGCACACCCCTCTCCTCGCATCCACGGGCCTTCGGTTCCTCTCGCCCGCAGGGCCGCAGCCCCACCCCTCCCTGCCTCCCCTAAGACCATCCACAGTGGAAGGAGCAAATGAAAGAACAAATGTATTATTTGACACTATAGATATACTGTTTGGCACTGTAGACAGAGAGGGCGTGGAAAACGAGAAGGGAGCAAATTTACTCTTGCTCCCTCCGCTGTGGTCAGCCTAATAAACGCACAAAATTTCCCCCTCCTTTTCTGTCTTTCCTTCGACTCGCGCTCTAAATCCGCCGCCCCGAGGTTCCAAACCCTAGCTTCTTCCCATCGTCCACGAACCCTAGATCCCAAACCACCGCCCGTCATCCCCTGATCGCCGTACCTGACCCTTCTCTTTGCAGTCGATTCTACCCCGACGATTCTACCCCGATCCGCTCGTTTCTCTTTTCCTCCGTCCCCGAGATCACGAGGTGAGCGTTTTGATGCTGCTGGAACTGCTTCGTCAGGTTCGCGTGGTGGTCTGTGCTTCGTGATCCTCATATGCGTGCGTTCGTGGTTTTGCCGCCGCAGGCAAGATGGTGGAGGCGAAGGACAACGAGGTGTACGAGGAGGATCTCGTCGACTACGAGGAGGTGGAGAATGTCGCCGACGGCGCCACAACCAACGGCTCCGCCGATGTCGTCAAGAAGTACGTGCTACGGGGCGGTTTCCGCTTGCTAGGGTTCGTGGTTGGGAAGTCTGATCTGACGGATTGGGATTTCGCTGTGTGTGGACAGGGGGTACGTGGGGATCCGCAGCTCGGGGTTCAGAGACTTCCTGCTCAAACCGGAGCTTCTCCGTGCCATCCAGGACTGCGGATTTGAGCATCCTTCCGAAGGCAAGCTTACTTCACTGTGTTGCTGCTTATGTTGGCCTTCTCTGTCATATTAGCATTAGATTGCCTCAGAATCAATATATGTGGACTATGTGCAATTGCTTCTTAAATTGCAAGTTTGTGGCTCTTTGGGGTATGTTCCTTGGGCTCGAAATCTAGCTATTTGACCCCTCTAAGCCTGACAGCCTGTGTTGAAGTCCAATTGAATAATCTGATTGCGAGTTTTGTTCAGGCCGCCAGGCTATTGTTTGGCAGCTTGTTGCTTTAGGCTTTGCAGGTCTGGGCACTTTTGTTTTAATCTCATATAGTTGATAGCTGGAGTTGTAACTGGATATGGTACAGCAATCTAATCTTGGGTTCTGCTGTTGAGTGCTGACTTTCATTGCTGCCAAAGATAAATCAAACAATTTTGATTAAGCGTCAAAGAAAAATAAAATCTGTTTCAGTGTTGTTGCCTGTTTGTCTCCTCTTGCTAGTAGTGTCAAAGAAATATTCTTATTCATTTTCTGTAACACCTAAAATAGTACATCTCTATCATCACATTTTAGCTACTTAGCTTCTGGAGCTGTAAATTTTTCCATATGAAGTTGAAACTGAAGCTGAATAGAGTTTTTCTAAGTAATATGAATATATGATGACCTGAGTCTGTCCCCAAATAAGCTGATTTGTAGTTTTGTCCCAAGTCAAACTATTTTAAGTTTAACCAACCTTATAGAAGTATTACTGACATTTAATTCTTTATTACACCAAATAGTATATGTAGATCCATCATGAAATACATTTTCGAGGTGTACTTATTTGGTGTCGTAGATGGTGGTAATCCTCTATAAAATTTGGTCCGAGATAGCTTGACTTAGGACAAAATTAAAAATCAATGTATTTTTGGACTGAGTGAGTACAACCGTACCAGAATACAATACCTTGATATGTCTCACATGAATGAACAATTAAGTCAAGTACTGGTTGTTTAATAGGTTTATAAACCCCTTTGGAATGTTGTTGCTGTGTTGGTCTATTAGGTGATATGGGCATATGTTTTTGAGTGCAACCTTGGCAAATCTTGGACAAAGTCTGTATATATATATAACAATACAAGTTACCATATCATGCTAGCGCAAAGAAGGTAAAAAGAAAATTCAAATAACATTAGTTGCGCACGTACAAAACTTGTCGCACTTTTCCTTTTCTTTGAAGTTGAATCAGATGGAGAGTCAATATCTATCCTTCCATATAGTCTGTTGATCTATTCCTGCAATAATATGGTTGTTAAATTTCCACTTGTTGGTGTGCAGGTACAAATTCTTCTGACATTTCCTTCTGGAGGAGAATATGGTATAACTTTTCATTAACGGACACAGAAGGTTGATTTTTTTCTTACTGGGGTGCTGCTGCTCCAACTTTGTTTGGTTCCACATCAGTGCAACATGAATGCATCCCTCAAGCCATTCTTGGAATAGATGTTATCTGTCAAGCAAAGTCAGGGATGGGTAAGACTGCGGTTTTTGTCCTATCAACTCTTCAGCAGATTGATCCTGTTGCTGGCCAAGTAGCTGCACTTGTGTTGTGCCACACAAGAGAGTTAGCTTACCAGGTTTGTATATTGTTTTCTCAGTTCTTCACTTCTACTCTTGAATATATCCGCATATGCTGATTGTCTTTTTACTTCACATCCTGTAGATTTGCCATGAATTTGAGAGATTTAGCAAATACCTGCCTGAATTAAGAGTCGCTGTCTTCTATGGTGGTGTTCACATAAAAAATCATAAGGATCTGTTGAAGAATGAATGCCCCCATATTGTGGTTGGCACGCCTGGAATGATACTTGCTCTAGCTAGAGATAAGGACCTTCCCTTGAAGAACGTGTGGCATTTCATTCTCGACGAATGTGATAAGATGCTTGAATCACTTGGTAAGCTGCCCTTTCCTGCATATTTCTATGTTTAGTAGTTCATCTTGACCTTTTGGTATCCGGTTCTTTCATTTCAATGTATCATAGTTGTTAGTTCTCTAATTAACTTGTATACGTATTCTCCAGACATGCGTAGAGATGTCCAGGAGATCTTCAAAATGACTCCTCATGATAAGCAAGTGATGATGTTTTCAGCAATCCTCAGCAAGGAAATTCGCCCAGTTTGCAAGAAGTTCCATGCAAGATGTAATGTCCTGTGGCCCAACTCATTTCAATTGCACTTCCTCCTGTCTGTTCCTCCTTGCTTCTGGCAGTTATGCATGTATGTCGATATGAGAGATGGTGGTTCTATTATCAGTAGGTTGAAGGGATTGCTGGTTGCTTTCCTGAGCACCTGTCATTACCTTTAAGCAACAACCTTGGTGGATAGTGAAGTTATTTGGTCACTTCAGTTGTCAATGTGAACTGTTCAGGGGAGAATGTGCATTGGTTTATCAATTAGTACCTGTGCACATTCTGAGTGTCTGTGATATCTTCAGTTGTCAATGTGAACTGTTCAGGGGAGAATGTGGGGTTTCGGTTTGGGAGGGCGATTATATGGTAGATCGTGCAAGGCCAGTTTTGATTTTATCAGTTGTCTACCTGCATTTTTATTATACTGGGATTCCACTGCATCAGTGCAAACTGCCTCTGGTGCTACCATGTCATGATCAGTGCAGACAAATTTGCTTTTCTTTTGGCTGGAATTCTTATACCAAGCACAGTTGGCATGGTCAAATCCCAGTACTCAGTGCATAACTGAAGCTACAGGAGGCAGAAAAATTCTGTCATGAGCAGAATCTATTGATATACCTTCTGGAAAGGCTCGAGTTGCATTGGTCCCAGCACTAATATCTTTATCTATCATTTGTTGCCTTACAGCCTATGGAAATTTATGTTGATGATGAGGCTAAACTGACCCTTCATGGTCTAGTTCAGGTAACATAATTATCCATTAGAAAGTGAACTGCCTTTTACCATTGAGTTCATCTTGTGTTAACTTTTCTGTTCTGATTTCAGCACTACATCAAATTGAGTGAGGCAGAGAAGAATTGGAAGTTGAATGATCTCTTAGATGTGCTCGACTTAAACCAAGTTGTTGTGATATTTGTCAAAAGTGTTAGTAGAGCTGCAGAGCTGAACAAGTTGCTCGGTGAATGCAATTTCCCCTCAATCTGCATACATTCTGGAATGATGCAGGAAGAGAGGTTTGTGCCATTTGCTGTCTGGCCCTCTATTTATGCAACTGTTATGTTGGCTTGATTATGCTGGGCTTGTCTTTCATGCTTTTGTGTGATTAATGATCAGCTCCGTGATTTATGATGTATAAATTGGTACGATGACAGCACGAAGTAGTGGCATAATCATGCTAGTGATTGGTATGGATGGCACCGGAGTTAATTATCCATGTGTTGTTATAATGTTTAGAACTAGGTGTTGATTGATGCCAGTGCTGACCAGTACCACCAAATCTTTTCAACGCGCAAAATGGAAGAACACCTCTATTTTGTCACTAGTTCGTTGCTAGCCATAAGCATTACAATGTGTTGGCATGTGCAGTGTAACCATTGGCTGTAGTTGATTTTTTTTAAACCTGATCGATGACAATTCATCTGTATGTGAAGTTCCAAGGCATTTGCACTTTGTGCTCTCTTTTCAACTGCTCTTCTGATCTAACAGTGAGGATTTGATAGGTTGACCCGATACAAGAACTTCAAGGAAGGACACAAGGGGATTCTTGTGGCTACCGATTTGGTCGGTAGGGGAATTGATATTAAACGTGTCAACATTGTTGTAAACTATGATATGCCAGATTCTGCTGATACCTACTTGCATAGGTTAATTGTTGCACACCTCTTGCAAGGCTGGGCTGGTTTTACCATTTTGTCATCTCTTTTTGATGCATTTGCAGCCTCCCTGCA
Source organism: Panicum virgatum (assembly GCF_016808335.1). NCBI lineage: Eukaryota > Viridiplantae > Streptophyta > Magnoliopsida > Poales > Poaceae > Panicum > Panicum virgatum. The sequence goes on from NC_053149.1 coordinate 21,461,903, forward strand.
TATTTGCGGGGGTAAGGCTGGCTTCTGTTACCCCTTCCCCAGAACCCCACTCAAGTGGGAGCCGCCTGGCACTGGGTCTGCCTTTTTTTTTTTGATGCATTTGCCATTGCAGGTTGGTCGGGCTGGACGTTTTGGCACCAAGGGACTTGCAATAACATTTGTTTCTTCTGCATCCGATTCCGATGTTCTCAGTCAGGTTTGTGCCGTTGCCCTTTCTCCGTTCCGTTTACTTATCTGGTGTAATAGCAAAGCCTGACAATATATCTGATGCTTAAGGTGCAAGAAAGGTTCGAGGTTGACATAAAGGCGCTGCCTGATCAGATTGACACTTCAATATACAGTAAGTACCGCATCTTATGGTCGTTAACTGGCATCCATGGTACTGAGGTATGTTGCCACTTCAAGTGCTGATGTGTTGTATTATGTTGGTTAATGTACAGTGCCATCTTGAGGATTCAAGTGAAGGATAGTTTGCTTCAACGCATCATCTTGGGATGACTACTAGATAACCTTGTATCTCCTGAAGATGTTACATCTGTACTTATTTTCAGCAGTATAGGTCCAAAGACCATGAAACTATTGGTGCTCATGTTTTTAGGATTTTATTTGCATGTCACATTTTCTATGTTATTGGCAAACATTTTGATTGTTCGCTGCATCCTGCCTATGTGCATGTTACCTGCCTGATTTCCTTTGGGTCTGTCATCCTGCCTACTTTGGCATTCGTCGTATCAATCCTGTATCATTCCACCGTGAGCATTGACGTGCTGTGGGGGGTGCTAGCTAAGGCAAGTGTACGTCATACATGGCTCAGCAACGCCTTGTTTGGTATCAACGTTTAGTCTGGACTAAACCATAGGTGATTAAAATTAGCCCATATCCTGTTTGGATTCCTAGGTATAAAAGGCAGATAAGAGATATAAAAAGTTCATTTTGTTGTACTCTGCTCATTTCTTGCATGGCTGGTTCCTTTTGGCTGCTTTTAGTCTGAATCAGGTGGGTTTGAAGTACTAATGGTTAGTTGAGGTGTCATTGAAGATTACTCCACTTTTCAGTCCCCTTTTTAGTCCCCTGTTTATATCAAAGTTTAGGTCTGGGGCAGAAGTATGGCATTGAAGTACTGTATGGCTCGAGTCTGCAAGCGTACTGTATGGAGCATCTCTTATTCCGGAGTATTATGTCCATGCTCGGCCCCGTTTTTCTAGGTTATCCCTTGCTCCGATGGATCGCTTATAATTAGGAGTTTGGACCAATTCCTTATTCTGTATACAGGAGCATGGACCAACTCCTGCTTGAGCGAGAGATACTTCTGTATCCTGGAGGCTGGAGCATAGGTTACGGGAGGCCAAACTGGGCTCCGGTCCCTGATTTGTGAGGAGTTACCTCCCAGTGCATGCTCGCGTGCACAGCTGCATGACTCCATGCATAGATGCGTAACAACTGCTCCCATCTTTCTCCACATTAGCTCCTACACTTCAGGCTTGAGTTGAGTACGTTTGTGGGCCCTTCTGTACTCATATTCAGATATTCTCAACAAAATCTAGGACTATGCAAGTTGCAATTAGAGAACTTGCACCCATGATTGCCTCGCTGTGCTCACTAGTTGCTACACGTATTGGACGAGCTGCAAATCTGTAATTTAGCTTTTCTATACTTGCCAACTGCCCAATGGTTCTAATGTAGTTAGTTTAGCTCACATAGCACTGAATTTTTTTATATGATCACTTTACACTTGACTAAATGTAGCGTTGACCGCACTTTTATTTCACCTCACCCTTCGCCATTGCTAGCTGCATACAGGGGTGGCAAAGGGTTTTTATTTTTAGTCTAGATAATTTAAAGGCAGAGTTCTAAAAAGGTTAGGGTTTAATCTTATACAATTTTGAGCTAAAAATTTAGAGCTAAATAGAATTGTGAAGAGAGCATCATGGTCATGATCTATTACCACCACTGGCTCCCACCTCTTCCTCTATTATGCCGCGTGGCGCCACCAAGACCTGTAACATTTGACACTAGCGCGCATGCTTTCCTGCTTCGGTTCTGATTTGGGAGCTTTTGGCCGCCGCTGGCCACGAAGGAGCACGCCTTTGTGTTCTATCACCGTTTCTTGAATAAGGTGGCGTAAGTAGTGACCTGGAGGTGATAGGGAATTCACGATCCATCATGGGTACCATGCTAAGGCTGTAAGGCAGCATGCTCACCATCATGGGTACCATGCCCCTTTGGCCCTTTCTTCTGCTCGTTAGTAACATCTAATATTAGTATTAGGGTTAGTAACATCTAATAAGTTATGCAATTATAAAAATCACTTGACTAGAAATCTACAAATATGATTTTATGAGTACCAAAGATCAAAATTTTACTAATTTAATTATATTTTATCATTTTAATCAAGCACACATCAAATATTGATGATGAAAGAATTAGAAAAGAAAAGTTAACAGAATATCCCTGAAGTGGTATAAACTATTTGCCATCCACTGAAGTCGTTATCTGTTGTCTGAGCCTCCGAGGCATCTGAGCTAAAGATGGCAACGGGTAAAATCCGCGCGGATATCAACTTCATAAATCCGTACCCGCGTGCTAAAATCCGTGCCCGCGCCCGCGCCCGCAACCCGCAACGGGTAGAAAATGATACCCTTACCCGCTATCCGCGGATACTCGCATACCCGCGGGTACGCCCGCATACCCGCATGTTTTAGAAAATTAAGCACACAAGCACATTTTAATAGCATGTAAATATTAATATGCACCTCTATTTCTCAATATTATTAAATTATAACCTAATAATCAACACGTCAATACCATTTATTTGAGGAAACAAATAAATTTTAGCAAATAATGAACTAGTCTCGTACATAATACATCACAAAAGTCATTATTTGCGGGTTTGCGGGTTTGCGGATTCGGGTATTAATTTTTCAAACCCATTTGAAGATATCCGTTAGGTTTAGAGTTGTACCCACGCCCGTACCCGCGGGCACAAACTCAAATCCGTATCCGCACCCGTCGGGTTTGGTCGCGCGAATATTTCGTAGCCGTTGCCATCCCTAATCTGAGCCTGTCCGGCTCTCTGCTTTGCTCGTCGGCTCATCCTATCTCCTCACCGCTAGCTCTCTACCGCTTCTTCGTCTCCCGTGGGTAACAGCGAGGTGAGCGAGAGCGCGCCCAGCTACTGCGGTGGAGGTCCAGGCGGAGCCCTGGTGTCTCCCCGGCCCGCTCCCGGTTGCCACCTATCGTCCATGGTGCGCTCGGTGCAGCGGCGAGCACCAGTCCGTGGTCGGCGACGGCGCACCGCCTGCTGCTAGGAAAACGTTTCGCTCCGCCGGTCCGCACCCTCCCCATCGCCCCTGTTCTAGCTTCTTCTCCAACTTCAGAAGGCAGCCGCCGCCGCCACTTGTTCTCTCCATCGGGGACTGGGGATGCAGGGGTGTGGAGCGATGGTGAGAGGTGGGGTGGGGGTTCCTTCGCCCGTCCGCCCCACTCTGCCACAAGGGAAGCGCCGCCCCTCCTGGCTGTGGATGCCTACCACTGCCTGCCATGGTACGCTACGATGGCCCAAAGGTTTTACAATGAATAAATTTCATCGGCGGTCATTAGAGTTCTCATTCGGTCTCGGTATTTTAAAATGCATATATAATATAAAATACACATAATAGTCCTTAAACTTGTTCCACGCTCTCTAGTTCCGGTCCTTAAACTTGTTCCGAGTTCTCATCCTGGTCATAATACTCTCAAAATGCACAGAATGATCTATAAACTTATCACACGTTCTTATCCCAATCCTTAAACTTATCCTATACTCTCATCCAGATCCATGCGTTTCTAAAATGCATTATTTATTTAGAAAAAAACTTTTGCAAATTGTTTCAAGTTTGTTTGGATTTCAAATCAAGTTGGATTCCTACTCAAAGTGGAACCAAACTTTATCCATTTTGAGAGTTTGAGGACCAGGATGAGAACTTGGGACAAGTTCAAGGACCGGGATGAGAGTTCGGGGCAATTTTAAGGACTTCTGGTGAAATTTACTCTTTTACATATACCATTGTGCACACCATTAGCTTCATATTTTGGATTCAAATTATAATAAAGGTGTTGAATCCTACTAGCGACAAATCCGAACTTGATATAAAATTGCAATATGCAGATTAAATATGTTTATATGGATTACTGTATAGTAGCTGATGGCCATAAGATATTCATGAAATAAAACCATATTGTGAGATTTAGTAGCAAGAAATTTAATTCAAGTAGGACATAAATGTACTTCTTAAAATTTGAAACAGGACAGTCTAAATATAACTATTTGGATGAAGTTGGTTGCATGGGACCATGCCGCATGCAATTGGAACGTTTTTTCTAGATTGAAACACTCTTCCTTTGAACATTTACTAACAGAACTAAAATATACCAATTAGAGAGGTTGAGATTAGAAGTTCGTCACTTCCTCCTGCCTCTAGAGAGGTAACACCGTAAAATGAGCACTAAATGAACTCAACCAGAACAATAACAAGTATATTTGCTGAACTTTCCATAAGATTCTGTGAGAATATTTGGTAATCATTTGATGATTTCTGTGCAGTTTAAGAATTGTACCATATCACATGTGTTCGGTGTGATTGAGCAGCTATAATTATTGCTCCATAAAGATTAGTTTCTGTTTCCCTGAACAGTTTACAAGTTGAAATGAACAGCTTATTACTAGATTTCCACTCAAGGTCTCTTCACCCTAATTATGCAGGAAAACAACATGGGATGAAATATTGCACGTCACTGCAGAACAAGTGTATGTTACTAGGAGAAAGATTTGGTCGACATGCTACTAGGAGCACACTTTTGCTGCTTCAAAATTATTCCAGGAGCACCGCAATGTCAAGACTAGAAATGTCTGGGCAGTTTCAGCAGCCTGTGCTGGAGTCTTCAAGAGACTACTTGACTCGGGCATGCCACAATGCAAGCATAAAGAAGAGGGTTCTATCGCGGGTTGAGTGCTTTCTATCTTCAGATCCAATAAACAGTGGCTGGTTGAAACCCAGGAGGTGGGAGAATTTCACTAGTTTGGAGAGTGCTTGTGTTCAGCCAGAGTACAAACTACCAATAAGAACACGTGCTGACTTAAAAGCTGAGCAATATGAAATCACGGGGTCACCCTTGAATCCTTCTGATGTTCCTGCCGAGGCTGTGGGGATTGGAGATACAAATGAGATTTCTCCTTGGTGGCAGGAGTTTCCTAAGCGCTGGACGATTGTTCTCCTCTGCTTCTTTGCATTCCTTCTTTGCAATATGGACCGTGTGAGTTAGACAATAATGCTTGTATTTTGTCTAATTTGTCTGATAATAATAGTTTTTTTACGCAGTTCTCCTTTTCGTTTGCTTCCTGAAAATTTTCTGATTTGTGCCAGGTCAATATGAGCATCGCGATCCTACCAATGTCTTCAGAGTTCAGCTGGAATCCAGCAACAGTTGGTCTAATCCAATCATCTTTCTTTTGGGGTTACCTTCTTACACAGGTGCTTTTCTATTGCTTACTGTACACAGAGTTTTTTATAAGCTAATTTCTTACATGAGCATTTTGGTGAATTTCTGACATTTCACTATGGAACTTGTTGCTGCAGATTCTCGGAGGTATTTGGGCCGATAGGTTTGGTGGTAAGGTAGTGCTAGGATTTGGGGTTGTATGGTGGTCACTTGCAACAATTCTTACACCCCTTGCTGCCAAGATTGGACTTCCGTACTTACTCACCATGCGTGCCTTCATGGGGATAGGCGAGGTTGTGTGCTGTACTTGTCTCTACATTTTGTACTGTATAACTTTGCTGTTTATCTGGGGTAGGGTGTGTATTCAACATATTTCTCCAAGTTACATAGGTAGAATAGCGTCCATGAAAGGCCATAATGATGACAAACTTCATATTATGTCAGAGCCTTTACTGTTTAAATAATCAGATCTGTTACATCAAATAAAACAAGTGATATATCCAGCTCGATAGCAGTTTGGTACAACTTGACTGTGTTACACTAGGCATCTAACTTAGTTTGTTGATATAATTAGTGGCGTGGCTTTGTTAACGACCCAAGTTTCTAGTTGCAACAGTACAATGCAATAGCTTTTTTGCTTTTATATAATTGTTTTTCTTATATCTAATGGTTTTACAGGGTGTTGCCATGCCTGCTATGAACAACATCCTTTCCAAATGGATCCCAGTTTCAGAGAGAAGCAGATCTCTTGCCTTAGTGTACAGCGGAATGTACCTTGGGTCAGTCACTGGCCTTGCTTTGTCACCTCTGTTGATCAGCAAATTTGGTTGGCCTTCTGTCTTCTACGCATTTGGATCCCTTGGAAGTGTCTGGTTTGCACTGTGGCAAAGCAAAGTAAGAAAGACCAAGCCTTGCCCTATTGTCTCATGTCATTTATAGTTCTGTTTCGTACGGGTTACTAAATATACAGGTTTTCAGCATAGAAGGTTGCTTTAGCTACCATTTTGTTCTATCCGTTAACCACATCAACCACTCTGGAAGTTGTTAGCAAAGTGCAATTATTTTTGTTGGCGCACATTTTCCTTAGCTGACAGCTAGTATATAATCCTAATTAGGCACACAGCTCTCCTGATGATGATCCTGAACTAAGTAAAGCTGAAAAGAGGCACATACTGGGTGGTGGTACCTTCAAGGAGCCTGTCACTTCCATACCATGGAGGCTGATTCTTTCGAAGGCTCCAGTTTGGGCTCTCATAATATCACACTTTTGCCATAACTGGGGAACATTCATTCTTCTAACATGGATGCCCACTTACTACAATCAGGTTGTTACAAAGTTATCCTGTGAAATGTTTGGCAGTCCTCATTGTTAATACCATGGAATGACATCATCATGCTCTTTGTTGTGTTCCCCAAATTTTTTGACCCAGGTTCTGAAGTTCAATCTAACCGAGTCCGGGCTTCTCTGTGTCTTGCCATGGCTGACAATGGCTGTTTTTGCGAATATTGGTGGATGGATCGCTGATACTCTTGTTCAGAAAGGGGTCTCTATAACAAACGTCCGGAAGGTAAGTTATCCTTCCATAATTTTTGTTTCATGTGTGAATTTGAGAGCAGTTATGCTTAAGGGCTACTGATCTTGAAATACTTCGGAAATGTACTGATGCAGATTATGCAATCGATTGGTTTTCTTGGGCCAGCATTGTTCTTAACACTGCTGAGCAAAGTCCAGACTCCAGGCATGGCTGTATTATGTATGGCCTGCAGTCAGGTTTGTTGTGCTTCAGAAAGACCACTAATATGTATCTATATGTAGCTTCATATACGTTAACAATTGGCAACTGTTCCACTATAAATGCTTGCTGGTGTGTAACTGGCCATTTTCTTTGGCAGGGGAGTGATGCCTTTTCACAATCTGGGCTGTATTCGAACCATCAAGACATAGGGCCACGTTACGCGGTATTGTACTCATGTAGTTTGTTACTGGTATAATATTCCTAGTTCACGTAAGAGGTTTAGTGTTTAATTCTGGTAGTACTGGTGGTTCTTGCTTTTTTTGGGCTTATCTTTGTAGACAGCTGTATGTAACTAGATAATGTTTCCACCAAAACTGCAGGGAGTACTTCTTGGACTGTCGAACACTGCTGGCGTGCTTGCAGGAGTTTTTGGTACTGCTGCCACTGGCTACATTCTTCAGAAAGGTAAGAAACTGAAAAAAAATGTAAAATCAACGGTGGTCTCTAGTAGTGACACATTAAAAGCTGTATCTTTCTGATATTTCAAGCAAGGCAAATATTATTTAGTAGTTATTATTAGGTCGAAAATTCACCTCACTATAGCAAAATATAGGCACCTTGTGTTTATTAATTTATTTAAGTTCTTCCTATGTTTTATTCATTTCCACTCAAAAAAGGATGGTTTATTCATTTCCCTTTTAACTTTCAGGTTCTTGGGACAGTGTGTTTAAGGTGGCCGTTGCACTGTACATAGTAGGAACAGTGGTGTGGAATGTCTTTTCAACTGGAGAGAGAGTTCTCGAGTAATCTGCGGACAGTCCTATATGCTACCATACGGAAATTGACTGATTTTGCCAATGCCATTTGGTGTACAACAGGGAAGCTCATCTTTAGGAAGAGATACAGCTGGAGAAAAGCACTCTATTTTATGCAAGAGATATACCTGCATCTAATGTTTGGGCTATTGAATCATAAAATCAAATTGGAGTACTGCAATGGTACTGGGAAATTGGGCTTGCAAGTACAAGGTACACTTGGAACCAAAGAAATTTCCTGTGCAGAAAGTAGCTGCATCAAGGCCTCTTCAGATTATGCAGCTGTTTCTTGAGAAGCCGGAACTTCTGCATGAGTTCTCAGCCCCCATATTTTGTTCAATTAACCATGTTTCAGCTTGCCTTTATTTGACGAGAATCGAAAGAGCAACAACTACTGCCAAACTTATGAAGTATTGTGGTAGCTTTTTTGATCGAAAATCCTGGATGTGTCTGCTCAGGTACTGGGCAATTAATCTGCGGAAAAGAAAAAAAATATTTGTTGGTTAAAACTGAAGTCTTATATATGGACAATTGGAAACTATTTTCACCCAAAGTGGACCACCCTTACCTCACGGATGCCCCCCACCGCAGGTCTCAAGATGATGGATAGATGAAATAGCTGTTTTTAAAATGTTTTCAACAAAAAATCTCTTTTCTCACCATGGCTGTTCTACGTACCTAGCGTAACCACCCATCACATTTGATGTACTATTTGGAAAACATCAACGTTAATTTAGGAAATGTCAACATTAATTAATCATGGCAAGAGAGGACGTGGCCAATAATCATGGGTCTTAGATGGAAAGCTGATTAGCTGATTGGCTGTTTTCAACAAATTTTCGAATTAACTGGGTGTAATATTAGAGAATGAACAATAATTGATTCCAATCAACAGCAAATGAATGACGCCAACCAATAACAATCACAATTAGGATAGATAATGCATTTCCTTTCTTATTGTGCTGTTTATGGAAATATTAAATTAAGTGATTGACTGATGAAATCCTTTGGTACATAATTTGAACATTCTTACAACTATGATTGGCATGCAAAAAGGGAAAAAAAATTTAAGTACAACTGATTGAGGGGATGGGCATGCACTTCCTTATTGTGTTGCTTATGGAAATATTTAATTAAGTGATTGATTGAAGCATAGATACTTTCCTTTAGATATGCTATAGCTCGTGTATACAAGGTGATTCGGATAGCCCAAATGAAATAACATGGAACATAACCCATCTCTAGAACATAAGGACACCGCCTAGGTTCATTTTCCCAAGTTTAGACTTTTGGTTTCACTTATTATACCAAAAGTGATAGGCTAGAATTATTTGTAATATTGAATTAGCAGCACAAGGAGACTTTTTTTGTGGCACCCAAAGCATTTCTCCATCTGTTGAATGACTACGACGACCACGACAGTCATAGACTATTCCTTGAGGCTGACATCCACAACAACATTATCATGGCCACAAAGATTTTGGTAGACCAGAATATGCGGTACTATATTTTCGAGTTAATATATGGCGATTTCCTTCGTTCTATGTACTATTTTTGAACAAATCTCATAAATAATGCTTGGTGGGTTTCGATCATACTTCAGTCACTTTTTTGGAACCAGAGGATAACCACGGGAGTCAATATTTGAAGGTGATTTAATAATAATTATTTAAACTTCAAAATGTAAACGGTGTATCAACCTTTTCTCTACCGGTGTTAGAAAACGGTATATGCTCGAACTATGATGTGCACGAAATTAAAGCACGTTATGATGAGATTAAAATTTATATGCTACACCATAGTCAGATAGTGAGAGCCATTATCCTACGCTAGAAGATATGTATGAGTACAAGTTTAGCTCACGCCTTTCACAACAACCTTACTGAAGATGAACACAACCAATGCTCAAACGAGACTAATGGTGTATTGTTGATGTATCAACAAATTATTTTAGATCGCTGTATGTTTAAGCTATTTTAGATAAAATAAGAGTTGGTTTGTACGGTATCTTTGTATAATGTAAATATCTTATTTATTGGTTTTCTAAAATACGTGTCAGTATGTGCATTTCTGCTAGTTTTAGAAAAAAAAGTTACACATAAATATCCTCGCAAGGTTTTTTAATTGTACAAAGATATTGGTATTGCTTTCTTGTGCCCATTTTTTTTTCTTGTGCCCGTTTTTACCGTGACCATCGTATCACATCAGCCGCACGTGCTCCATCGCGTAGTACACAACGTGTGATCGGCACTAGTATATATAATTTTTGTTTTGAAAAATAGTACTAGTATCTAGATAGGCCGGCCTTTGGAAATTTCACGATCTCCGATTCCGGGAATATTGGATATGTTAGTTAGGAGACGACCGTGCTTCACCAGTATATACAAGAGCATCTGCAGCACAGGTCCTCAAATGAAACCCCTATTTCTCCATTTGGGAGGTGGGCTGCAAATTTTGAGGGCTCAAATATGAGCCCAACTCCAGCGGGCCGGCCTGCAAATGCCTCACCCAGCCTAGCTCCTCTCAAGATTAGCTCGAGTTCGTGCAGTTGTCCGCCGCCAGCTCCGCCTGCCGCGTCGCCATCCAACTCCGCCGCCTGCTCCGTCCACGCCGTCGACCGCTTCTTCGTGCCGCCGCCACCGCTGCAGACGTAGGCGAGATCGACGGCAAGCGCGCGAGGCCCCCTACTTCCTCCTCCGAAGCCGTCGGCGAGGACTGCCTCAGCGCGCTCCCCGAGCCCGGCGAGGGCGACGGGAAGGGAGCCGGAGCGGACACAGCGGCCGTCGCGCGGACCAGCGTCCTCTACCGCCACTGGTGCCGCGTCTGGGCGCTCCTCCCGGAGCTCAGCTTCACCTTCGACTCCATGCCCGATCTCCTTGACGACGCCCTCCCCGCACGCGAGGTGGATCTCCTGGCGTCCATGGCGTCCGTCCTGGCACTGGCTCTCGGCGGCGTCGCTCTTTCGGCGTTCGGAAGAGATGGCGCGGGACGCCGGCGTGGATCTGTCCATGGAGAAGAAGGATGGGCGACGGCGCGGTGGGAGACGGCGCGGTGGTAGGCGGCGACGGCGGCGGGCGGAGACGGCGTGGCGGGCGGCGCCTCGTGCTGGGGGCGTCGGCCGGCGGGGCGGCGCGCGCAAGGAGGGCGGCCGCACAGGGAGGGGCGGCGCGCAAGGAGGGGCGGCGTCGCGAGCAGGAACAAGAGAAGCCGATCCGTTTATTGGAAATGGGAGACCTCTATTTCCAGGGGCTTGGGCCTTCAATTTGGAGGCCCATGCAAAATGGGAGCTCAAATAGGGCATCCACTGGAATTGAGTTTTAGCCCAAAACTCCTAAAAAATGGAATGAGAGTCTGTTTGGGGACTTGGGCTGGAGATGCTGTAACACAGGAGTCCCCCTGTGGCTGGACGGAGACTCCGTGAGTTCGTTGTGGAGATCTTCTTCATTATCCCTCTCCCCTCTCAGGGCATTTGCGTCGCATCTTCTCATCTCCATGTGATTCAGGTGGCGTTTGGTTGGGCTGTTTTTTTTTCCAGTGTAATCGGATCACGTCGCGACTTGTGGCCCCGAAGGTCGGGACGTCCGCGGCGGCCCTCATCACGATCTCGATGCAGACGACCTCGGTGGCCACAGGCCCACAGCGGCGGCGGCCATCGAAGAGCACGCCCTTGGCGCGGAGGACTGGCTGGACGAACTCGACGGCGGCGGAGCGGCGTGATTAGTTACCATTGCAGTTTACGTTTTCAGTTGCTATATACCAAACGCCACCTTAATTAACATGGCAGCTGCTCCAGATGTTCCATGTGCGCAGGGCGCAGCGTCGGGGAATTTCCATGACGCGCGCGCTCTCGGGCTGCAACGATCCGGCGTGTGCACGTTTGCTTCTTTTGTTTTATGGATTGACGTACGTGTAGATCTGTTCGCATGATTAGGAGTGAGTGGTGTTCCCTTGTGATTGATCTGACTTAGGGCTTGCGTGTCACGCCTTTCTTAGTACGGAAGTCCTCCATTCATTCTGTTTATGGTTGGATGAATGTTTTTAGTATTACTAGCGGCCGGGTGCTAAAGTTCCGGTGGGAATTATTAATGTAGGTAAAATGGAATTGTTGATTTTAGGCAATCACAAGGCGACTAGACAAATGCTATACTCCGGAGGTTTAAAAAGATGCTAATAAAGTCTGCTGATCTTCCGTATCGGTCCAACAATAGAAATTGTAGAGGATACTACGAAACAGTACCAAGCAAATCCCGAACAAATAATACCTGACCTGTGTCATTGGATAAGCCATATGCGCCCCAGCCGTTGCTATATACATCACCCTAAAAATTAAGATTTTGTAGCCTATTCATGCTCAGTTATATGTCATACAGTCACCCTAGCTAGCTCATATGCATATGATTGCTGTGCACTGTGCAGCACAGTAGAAATAATTGCAATAGCCTTGTTTAGTTCTTTACGTTTAAACCATTTGAACACACATTTGAAGTAATAAAGGTATACTAATAACAAAACAAATTACAGATTCCGCCTATAAACTCCAAGACGAATTTATTAAGCCTAATTAATTCATCATTAGCAAATATTTACTGTAGCACCACATTGTCAAATCATAGCGCAATTAGGCTCAAAAGATTCGTCTCACAATTTACACGCAAACTGTGCAATTGGTTTTTTTTTGTTTTGTCCATATTTAATGTTCCATGCATATGTCCAGACATTTGATGTGATGTGTTTGGCCAAATTTTTTTGGATCTAAACAAGTCGAATTGGAACATCGGTCTAGTTGTTTGATTCGACACCCTCTATTAAAACTGGGTAGGCTATGGCATAGACTCGGCCAACCCAGCATCTAATCTAATGTATACTCCCTCCGTCCCAAAAAGCAAGTCACCCTAGGATTCAAAATTTGTCCCAAAAAATAAGTCATCGTACTTTATTTAGAAAGTGCATTTGCATGCAAAAATCAATTAGTGTCAAATATGGGTAATAAATAGGAGCAAATATAGTCATTTTACCTTCTTATTAATTTACACTAGAATTTTTAAATGACTTGTTTTTTTTGAGACGGAGAGAATATGTAAAAAAAAAAGAAGTTTCAGTTTCCGATCTGCCAGCCTACCTAGCTACTTTTTCGAACCTGAATCTTCGTTGGTGTGCGCGTATAGTCTCGCAAGGGCGTCATTCCAGTGGCCGGCGACTACCCACCTGGGCGCCTCCTGCCTGTTGCCCGTGTTCCTTTCCTCTTTCCTCTTAAACGTCATCGTGCGAGTAACTCCTCTAGTAATCTATAATAATCTATACCCTAATTACACAAAGGTGCACACTAGTTTGGCAATGGTGTGCATGCGTACATATTTTTGGTGGGACTCAAGGCCTAATACTGATGGATTTTGCCTTGCCATTAGGTACTCGGAGATTTAATTAATAGCATAACCCTTGGTCGCGCTGCGTACATGATCTAGAGTACTGGACTGAGAAGGCTAGGTATAGTTCTTATAAATGCAGCTATATTAATTTGAAACTTTTCTTCACACAAATGTAACATCAATTTAAAAACTGCAAACCTATCTTATTTTATTCTTTGAGAATTAATTGTTAATAGTACTAATGCTACATCTTGCGTATTTTGTGCGTAGTATTACTAAATTATGAAGAGAAAAGGAGATACTTCACCACTTTTTCAAAAAAAAAACAGCAGAGAAGGCCAGAGCTTCATCTCGTCCTCATCTCCGGCTGCAACCATGGTAAAATTATGTATCTTATGTTATTTTCTCCACCTTCAGGTATGCAACCTTATGTCACTTTGGCACTTAGTCACGAATTTAAGACTTGATATGCTATTTTTACTCTTGTACTAGTTGAATGCATTTGTGTTGCTAAGGGTGATAAAATATTATCAGAAGAATTATATTTTATAGTTGATTGTTCGTGTGCTGCTACACGTGATAAAAACTTTTCATGAGAATTCAGAGTAATTCTAGTCAATTAAAACACATAATAAATAACATTATTCTAAAGGATCGTTTAATGGGTAGATGAGATCTGAATGAGCCAGGTCACCATGCTTATTCATCATGCAGTCGATAGGATCGGGTAAGTTGTATAAATCATTATTCATTATTGAATAATTAAAATGCATGCTAGAGAATCATTTAACCAGTGGGAGTGCATGTTTTACTGTGTTCACTCTGTTCGCTGTTTGGTTCCTCCAGCCAGCCAACAATATTTTCCTCTCACACAGCTCCAGCACCAGCCTCCAGCCACCAGCCAGCCAACAGTATTTTTCTCTCACACCACTCCAGCACCAGCCACCAGCACCAGCACAGCGAACAGAGTGAACATAGCCGTGCATTGCTATGAAGGTTATATAAATATATTAATTAGTATAGTACGTGAGGATTTTATTTCCCTATTTAACTCGATAAATGCTAATTCTCAACAATCTCGAATTCTTAATTCAACGAGCGATCACTTGGACTCCGACTAGAACTTTGATTAATATATTAAGGAAGCAATCATTACTTTAGAAATGGTAAAGACCAGTGGAGATGCATATGCGGCGCGTGTTTTAAGAAATCTAACAAATAAAAATTTATATTAATAGAATGTAACATAAACTATAATTTATATTTATACTAACAATATACTCGAGGTAATGATATATTTTAAAAAACAGTAATTAAGTAACCAACAATTTAACGAATAAAATTATTAACTTAAAAAATTTAACCCATACGCCAACTATTATGCTCAATAATTTAAACTATAATTATAATAATTAAGTTTTCATAGTTGTTCCATTCTGATAGATATGGATCCTCTGTCTAATTAGGGTGCTCATGTGATTATGGCAAATATCTCACATACTCCCTCTGTTTCAATAAGAGTGTGATTCACCCTTGCGAATAAAATTAGACAATGGCATAGCCTAATTAATTTGGAGCTGAATTAATAGAGGGTATAAACAAATAAATGTAAATTTAGTTGCAATAAAAAACGAATATGTATATCATTCCAACTTGCAAGCATCCAATTTTAATCATGTCCAAAGCCTCCAGCTACCACAATCATGGCTACAACAAATTTAGTTTCTAAACTGTTCTACAGAAACAAGTTCAAGTTAACTAAGCCACGAGCAAAAGCGGTTGGACGAGCATTGGAAAGGGCTAGCACAATGATTACATTTAAATTGGACACCAAGTTGAATAACAAGTCAAGCTGAAACAACAAATGGAAATCATAAGTGGAACTGCATGGCCTTCAGGTATGCCAGGAACTGTTTCAACAAACCAGATGCAAAATTCTTATTTTGTCCATTCAGTACAGGAGCCAAACTAAACCTGAAAATAATACCAGGATAAATTCGGTGAGATATCTTGGATAAAACAGTAAGTAAATTCCATGACTGAATCATAAAGAAAACTAAGAATTGCTAATAGAACTGTGGCCCGTGTTTAAAGAATATTTATATTTAAAAATATCACATGTTTAAAAATAACTATATTTATAAATAATATGAGATTCAAAATTGATATAACAAAGTAAAGTTGGATTACATTGAATCGAACGACCACTAAAACAATTAAACTCCGCTAAAACAACTAAATTATTTTTTATTAAAATGTAGCAATCCACTCCATTCTAAATTTAATCTAATCCAGAGTTCTCGTAAGAAGTTTCTTCAGTTTTGATTCCTTGTAGATTCTCGCAGCATCTCAAGTACTCGTACACATATTTTAATGCTGATATATGGTCTTCAGCACCTAAGTATAGTACTTCATGGATCTTCTTTAGCTCTTTAGCTCGAACCACAACCGCACATTTGATGCCATCATGCAAAATAGGGTCTGTACATATGCCAACTCTGACATTACAATAGAAAACCAAAATTGTTGATGGTGTAGCATATGTTTGTTACCTTGGATATTAGACCTTAAATGATTCCATCGCTTTCGACTGTTGTAGGTGTTTGTGATGTCACCGAGAGGGGAATGACCATCAATTGTACAGGACACTGCAATGCAGTTTAAAATCGTATCAAGATAGTCTGAGCAATTATTTCACTATCAAGTAAAATAAACCCTTTTGAACCTTTAAAAGAACATGAGATGGCAAATTTAGACGATAGGATAAATGCTCGTGTGTTGCTATGGAAAAAAATCAATTCATACTTAATATGATGAGTTATTTTTCTATTTATTAAACCAGCTTCTGGTGCTCAGTTATGACAAGTGTCTACCATGGTCCAATGGCAACAGCATGGCATCGGCTGCAGGCTCCACAACAATCAACTTAATTCGAGCTGGGACTTTACATGGTCCACTTGTATTAACTCCCCCATAGAAAAGGCAAACAATATTGCAACATTTCTGTACACATCGAACTTCCGCATGAGTGGAACAGAATATGCGGAAACAGATGGAGTTTATTGCCATTATATACTGGGATAAAACATGTTGCCATCCAGAATCCGCCAGCTCCAATCAAATTGAAGCGACACTGATGGCAGGAGGAAAAAATGTAAATCTTGGTGTCAAGCATGTAAAGGTTTTCTGATAGAGTTTCATGCTGGGGAAAAAAATAAATTCCCATGAGAACTAATTTCCTTTGACCTGGTGTGCTTCAAAGTAAAGAGGTGAACTAAATTTGTTACCTGATAACAATTGAAACTATTTGCTTTAGCTTCCACAGATCTCTAACAGAATAAGCAGCTGATTCATCAAGGCCTACTAGCTACCACTGGCAATTTCATTGCAAATATTAGCAGTGTCCGAGCAACGGTTCCACAAAGTAACAGCAAGCGAATTTCCAAGCAGGGAGCCAGCCTCGACCTGCAAACCACGAGTTATATTGCGAGTCTGACATACTGATGCACTAGAATTCAAAATGGTGCTAACATAAGGCAGACCCTATAGCTAAAACATAGCCTCATATAAACTAAAAATTGACAGTCAAATCACCTCGCGGCATCTGCATTTTCCTTCTCATAAAATTTTTCTTCCTTGAACTCCAAGAGGATCTACAGAAAATAATACATGAAAACTCAACTGTCTACACAATTAAATGAACATTAATGTAATCAATTACTTTCTGAAAAGGATCACAATAATACCTTGGTTTACTTGAATTACTCACAATAATACCTTGGTTTACTTGAATTACTTCTTTCTTCCTCAATATTTTCATCATTTCTGAAGTCATATTTCTAACATCACAGCCAACTAATAGAGGGCCCTGAAGGATAACAATACAAGTCATACTTCCAAATCAGAAGAAAATATCAGGAAATGGAGAATTTACTCAACAAATTTATATAGCATTTAGAGTGAAGTCTATTTTTGGCCATCGAACTATCGACTGCATCTGGATTTGGCAATGCAACTCTAAAACCAGACATCTGCAGCCACCCAACTCTCAAAACTATTCACGTTTGGCCATCGAGCTGTTTTGCTGAGTTGGACGCCACATGGTAATGGGGCCCACTATCAGCCCTCCTCTCTCCTTTCCCTATATTTCTTTCTATCCTCTCCCTCTCCTCTCTCTGCTAACAGCCGCCGACCGCCTTGCTCTCCGCTGCCACAAGTTGCCCGCCCTAGCCTTCCCAGAGCCAGTTGGCTCCTTTCCCAGCCTCGATGCCAGCCCTCCACCCATGCATGAGCTTGGCGGCGTAGGGGCAGCATGTTAGCTGTCGATTTCGATGGTTTTCGCCGCTAACATTCCTCCTGATTTCACGAAAGATAGGACATAATCATGCAAAATTTAGCAAATCTAATGAGTTCCACAAGTTTTGGTACATATTTGATTGCAGGAACAACATATCAAAAATTGAGCCAAGAAAGGAGTGAGCTTGGCAGCGCAGAGGCGGCGTGTTGGCGGTCGATTTCGATGGTTTTCGCCGCTAACATTCCTCCTCATTTCATGAAAGACAGGACATAATCATGGCAAAATTATTAAATCTAATGATTTCCACAAACATTGGTGTATATTTGATTGCAGGAACAACATATCCAAAATTGAGCCAAAAAGGATAAATTCCAGGCCGGCCGGCCTGAGCCTGGCCAACCAGCACATCAATTGTGAAATTTTGGCATGAAACTTTACCAGAGTGATCTTGAGGACAAATCCAACCCAACCCAATAGGGATTAGCTCAGAATTCACAAGTTAATACTGGAAGGCTTGAGTCCCAAAGCACAAGGGAAACATGAGCCCACAATCAGAGAAACAAGTCGTGTCAAGCCAGAAACTGCCTTCAGGGACAACATGCAACCGTTGAGGAGTGTGACGCATGTTGACATTTCTTAGTGTCGCCACCAGGTGTTGTTAGTTTTCTGGCAACGGCGCCAGAAATGCTTGTTGACATTTCTTTGCATCGCCACTAGGAGTTGTTAGTTTCCGTGCAATGGCACCAGAAATGTTAGTCAGGTATAACTTAACGATTACAGAAAGGATCCGCAAGCACACGGATATACCATTGTAGCATTTCATCCGTGAGTATTCGGGTATCGTTATTTATATTTTTCCCAAAGAATGGCACTGGCAAAGGTACTATACTTAGTAATAACCATGACAACGTTCCTTATGCAATAGACATAACTCTGACAGGGGTCAGTCATGATAGATTATAAACATGGTAATGTGACACAGCACACAACCACACTGACGGAGGTAGATCTATGTACCTCTCTGCCGAGTGGGGTCCCCGAACCCGGGAGACTACCATACTCGGTGACTCGGTTATGACTACTCGGTGTACAGGACTCGGCTGTGCGCGGAAAGGATCTTCAGTAGATCAAGATGAGAGGCTCCTGCTAGAAGCCCGGATATCTAGGGATCTTAACCGACCTCCTTCCTTGTAAAACAACCCGAGCATATCTTCCTTGTACCCCTACGGCTCCTAGTCTATATAAAGGAGACGTGGGAAGACCCATAGAGACTTCTTCTTTTCGCAGCATTCCACAAACCCTAATACAACCCCAAACACAGGACGTAGGGTATTATGCTCATCGCGGCCCGAACTTGTCTAAGTCCCTGCGTCTTCGTGTTACCATCGAGCTCTTGGTCCTGAGATCCCCCTCTTGAAACTCTACCGCCGGGTACACCCCTGGTGGACTGGCCGGAATAGCAATCCGACAATTGGCGTGCCAGGTAGGGGACTCAGGGCTCATATGTCGAGTTCAATGGCAGCTAACACCGGCATCGTCTTCTCCGCCAGCGTCACTGCCCAGATGGAGACGACAGTCGGCTTCTCCTTCACCTTTGGGAGCTTCCTGGAGGTCACAGTTCCCAGGAACCCCACCTCCGGCCCCTCAGCCGTCGGGGGGTGACGTCTTCGCCGGGGTTAGATCCGATCTGACCCCCAGGCTTCCGTCACTTCTCTGATTCCCGAATTCAAGAACTTCAACGTGACGACCACGCCAGTCAGGGTGAACCGTCGCCTTGCTGAATCTGCTGACGATCTGATCTTCCAGATAGACTGCGTCGGTAGATCCATCGCCGAGTGTATCCAACTTGGCGAACTCAGATGATCCTGACCGAATCCTCCGCGGACTCGGCAGTGTCTCCACCAGGACCAAATCCGATCTGGCCACCCCGAGATCTGGCACACCTCGAGTTCCCAAACCCGAGGTGATGGTCACCCCTTCCAGGGTGACCCGTCGCCCTGCTAGATCTACTGACGACTTCATCTCCCAGATAGATCGAGTCAGCAGATCCATCGCCGAGTGCATCAGACTCGGCGAGGGCGCGCTTTGACATCGCAACGACTCGGATCGAGTCCCCTTTGGACTCCGCAACGCCGCTACAACATACTCGAATCAGATTCGAGTGCGACTCTCCGACCTGGCTACCCTAGGTCAGATCCGATCTGACTCGGCTTCGGGAACGGAACTCGGCTTTCAAGACGATTCGTTCACCGTCCCACCCAACCGCTCTTCGGCGATAGAGCATCGCCGGATCTTCGTCGTCTCCGACGACTCCGACACTCGTGAAAACGAGACCGACGAGGAGAAGGCACAATGACTCCGACGCAACGAGGTCCGCGCCGACATGAGGCGCAACGACGCGGCCATTCACCGGGCCGAGCACGACCTGGAGAACGCCGACCGTCGCAACCCCAGGAACCGGCACTCCCCGATCCGACCGCGTAACCTCGATGCCGACTTCATCCTCGACTACAACGGCCAAGACGTCTTCGCCACGCCGTCGGCCAACCTTGCCGCGGTGTTCCAGGTAGTCGAGGGTCTCCAGGAGACCCCCGAGATCGTCAAGGCTTGCGCTCATCTGCATGTGGCTGCCACGCAAGCTCAGCAGCTATGCAAGGACAACTCGGCCTATCGCGCCCAGTCGAGTCATCACTCGACGCGACCCCATGGCGACGACGAAGAGGAGGTCAACCAGAACGATCTTCGTCGTCAACTCAACCAACAAGATCTGCGCCCGCGCATCAACAACCATCACTGCGACCGCGACGCCGCCGAACGCGAGCGACGTCACCAGTACGACAAGGAACACGGTGCCCCTGATGCCGACCGCCAGAACCGCGGCTGCCGAGGCAACAACCCCCCGCGTCGACCTCGTCGCGACTACGAACCCGGCAACGACCTCGACGGCTTCTCCGCCTTCTCTAACCGGCTTCGGGCCATCCAGTGGCCCGCCACCTTCAAGCCAACTGGGATCGAGAAGTACGACGGTGAGTCGGACCCCAAGACGTGGCTGCGCACCTACTCCATCGTAGTCCGAGCCGCTTGCGGCGACAACGACATCATGGCTGTCTACTTCCCAGTCATGATGGGTCGCCACGCCCTCAACTAGCTTGAAACGCTCCCTGCCGGCTCCATCAACAGCTGGCAAGATCTCTGCAGCGCCTTCGTCCAGTACTACCAGGCATCCTGCCCGGGTCCCAAAACCAGATGGGATCTGGCCAGCGTCATCCAACAACCTAACGAGTCCCTCCGTGACTACATCAAGAGGTACTTCGCTAACCGTAATACCATTACGGAGGTTGATGACAGGGACGTTATCCACCACTTCCACCAAGGCCTCCATAGCATCGAACCATGGAGGAAGATGTTTGAGAGCAACCCCAAGACCGTGGGCGACAAGATGACGGTCGTCAACAAGCACGCTGACATGGAAGACGCTGAGCGAGCCCATCGCCGGCACAAGACCAAGAACGACTCCTCTGAGCATCCCTCTCAGCGGGACAACCGCCCGGAACGCCAGCGTGACGATCGTCCACCTCGTCACGGGAAGAAGCACGACCGCCGCCGAGTCATCCAAGAACCGGGACCGCAAGCGTGGAACCGAGAACACCGTTGCCGTCGCCGAAAGGTTCCAGTTTCGCTCCACCCTCAACCAAGCGGACCTGGACCGGCTCCTGGATGGCAAGTGTCCTTGGCACAAGGACGCAAACCATACCACCCGGGAGTGCCGAGCACTCTCCAACGACGTCATCAAGGACGATGACTCCAAGCGACCCAGCCGCAACGACTGCGACAGGCCGAGTGGTTCCAGAACCACCCGGGGGCGCCCACAGAGGCGAAAACTCACCCCAGGCGAGACGACGACGAGCAGAGGGAAGATTCCCCAGGGAACTTATAGCAAGAAGACAGGGCCGTCATGATGAGGACATGACACCTGCGGATATGACCATTGCTTATCAGGTGAGCTTGATCCTACCATTTGCATTGTGATTTATGGTATAATTCCACTTGGTTCCACATGTGCATGTCACTATTTGATTGTAGGCAAAAATTTAAAGTTGAACTTTCGGTTCATCGGTAGATCGATCGTGAATCATTGCGAAGGTCATAATTCGGTTCATCCGGAGTTCGATTGCGGTCCATGAGCTCTTGATGGAAAGCTTATTTGATAATCTTTCAAATAGATCTGGTCCCACCATCAATATCTCATCGGCAAAGTCTTCAAATCATCAAGACATTCTGCCGTGTTTCTGCCAGAAGCTACATCGTCGTCATGGGCTTGTTGTTCATCTTTGGGATCCTGGCCCAAGTTGGAGCACCCCAAAGGAGGTGGGAGACACACCAAGGAGTCGCTTGGATGTCCTCCACCTTGGCCACCTCCTTATGAGGCCAGCAAGGGCGTTCCAACCCAAGTTGGAGGCCCAATCGAATTCGAGCTCGAGTTAGTTTCGGACTCCAGGAACAGCCTGCACTAAAACGGACTCCACGGTCGTATACAGGCTCGGATTTGGGCACACTTTATATGGTTGGAAAGATAATTCCAAGAAGCTTCCAATGGATCTGGTCTCAGGCCGAAATACATTCAGAGTCGATGGGAATCATCCAAGAAGTTGATGTCCAGAATCTGTCCCAGTGCTGCGTCACTGTTTTGGGCCGATGGTCCGTGTATCATGTTGGAGCCCAATTGGGGCGCGTCCAGGGGTCCCCTCCACGACCCTAGGGTCTTCTTTAACAGCCGCCACCACATTAATTAGGGTTTGGGTTTGCTTAGATCTATTTCTATCAAGAACAATTGTCGCCGTTTCATCGGTTTTGTGAGGACCCCACTCGTGAGATTAATCATTCATCTGAAGAGTCACTTCATTTGAGCTGCGTTCTTTCAAGTTCTTACTTGTGTTCTTCGTTGCGCTTTGTAGGTAGCCCTTCTTGGCGAGGTCAACTGGGTTGTGACACGATTGATAACCAGAGGAGTTGTGGTGCTAAGATTGCTGGATTCGGGTCTTAGGATCTGAAGCCGGATCGGTGTGTCTCGCTCCGCCTACAACGAGAGTTATCTAGAACCTGGACGGAAAGATCGGAAACCCACGTCCCCATTATTTGGTAATCAGAGCTTCAGGTACACCGTAGGTTTACATCTATCCTTTAGTTCGAGTGTTTTTGCCTTCGTCCCATAGTCCACCGCCATATTGTTTCCTACCTAAAACCCATCCGCGACATAGCCTTTGCATATTTCGGTTTCAGAGTTCGTAGTGTTGAGTTTTGTCCTAGGTCAAGGTCTTGTTGCTGGTTTAGATCGTGTTTTAGTCTAATTTGTGTGATCCCTCTTTGTTTTCCATCAAACCCTTGCCATCACCATCCTTTAGATCCGCATCTTTTCATCCATATAACATCCTGATTCGTATGCCTTCCATAAAACAATCATAACTTTTGCGTCCGAACTCGAAAAGGTGCAAACTTTATATCTACGGAGATCTACAGAAAATTTTAGACCCGTTTCATCCTAGCCTTTCTAGGTTCGCAAAAATTAGAATTGCGAAATTTGATCAGAAAAACTGAGTTTCGGGGCCGACAAGTTTGGCATGCATTTGAGAGCACAATCCTGATTTTGCATAGACCACATCTTTTATCCAATTGAGCTCATATTTTTTGTGGTTTGTTCTTGTGTGCTCCTTTCTAGAAAAAAAATATATCAAAAGTATAAGAGCAAAAAAAAGGTTGAGAAAAAAAGAAAAATAGTGAATGAAGAAAAAAAAAGAAAAGAGGAGCACATGAGCAATAGCCAATAGCTCTATTTGTTTGTGGTGCCTTTTGTCTTGTCCTTGTTTGTTGCTACCTTTCATACTTGTTTCCCTCTCTTGCTTATCACAAATTGGTTCTAGGAACACGTATAGGCCAGCAACTAGGACAAGTGCTTTGGGACATTTATTCAATATTTCCATCTGTTACTGACTTGTGTGCCACATACATATATTTAATCATTTGTGTGCGTCCCAAGATCCACATATTACTTCAGATTAGTACACCCAAAGGATCTTGCAATCTTGGTTTCACACCCTCTTGATAAGTATCACGAAACCAGCCACCGGTTGTACCATCCACTGCTTTGCGTTGGTAAGAACACTTGTAAGAGCTTGGTAAGACGTGCGAGATTGTGTTTCCACCATCCACATCCACATATAGTAGTTGATAGGGATAACCTTTTGTATTTCTCTTGTCTACTTACTAACAATGTCAGGAAACACTGAGATTGGTCGACGAGTGCTAAGTTCTCAACTGGTGGAGCAAAATCAATTCAACAATTTGTTCCAGACTTTCTTTGCTGTGATGGAGCGACGTTGCCGAGTCATCATTGATGGTGAGACTTGCAACAACCTTGCAAGTTTAGAGCTGGTTGAGAAGCTTGGTCTGACCACAAAGCCACATCCACATCCATACTATATGCAATGGGTAAATTCTTACGATAAGGTTAAGGTAACTGAATTTACACATATTGAATTTAGCATTGGTTTTTACAAGAGTAGTGCTGATTTTGATATAGTACCCATGCAAGCATGTCATTTGTTGCTAGGAACGCCATGGATTAATATAAATAATGTGGTACATAAAAAGGTTGCAAATATTCTTTCAACTACAATGGTAGAAAAATTACACTTAAATCTATGACCGCAACTGAAATTTTAGAAGCTGATCTTGAAAGAGCAGAGAGAAGAAAGAATGAGCCTTTTAGAAAAGAATGGATTATTTCAGATGTTACAGTGCCTTCCTCTAAATCTGATTTTGTAAAATAAAGATACCGCTTTGTCTTCTGTTGGAACTAATATTTTGCAGCATGTATCTAAAAAAGAAGACAAGGTGATAGAGAATGAATAGGTAATTGTCTCAGGTAAGAGCTCTCTTGATGTGCTGAAATTGTCCACCACTCATGCTACAATGAGCAACATTTAGTGGACACCAAATCAGAATTGGCTTTGTCATGAATATTCTACTGATTTGTGTGATAAAGAAGAGTTGTGTGATAGTTCTATGTTTATCCCTGTGCCACAACTTGTGAAGAAAACTGATCCTTTTGTTTTGGAACCAAAGACTTATGCTAAATATAAACATTTGATTCCAATTGCTATAGAAAAGGATGAATGTAAATTGTTGTTTTCTTTAAATACTTTGTTATATAGAGTTTGATACTTTGTGCGCTCTTAGTAGTTTGGAGGAGAAATTTAAAAGTGTTGGATTGCCATGGTTATTTCGATGTACATATCACTTTATGGGCAAATATAATTGTAAAGAAGACTACATGGTACACCGAGTTTATATTTGTTCAAATCTGAATTCTCCTTTTGGTGTGCATCAATATGACCAAATAGAGGGCTGCAATATCGATAATAATCATGTGGAGATTCTCTAGTTTTATTTTAAAGAAACATGTTAACTTTCAAGAAGGGGAGCGATATTGGTTACTACCAACAACCTGTCCTCCAACTAAGCTCAACCGAGGACGGTTTGTTGTCAAGAAGGGGAGGATGATGAGGACATGACACCTTCGGATACGACCATTGCTTATAAGGTGAGCTTGCTCCTACCTTTGCATTGTGATTTATGGTATAATTCACTTGGTTCCACATGTACATGTCACTATTTGATTGTAGGCACAAATGTAAAGTTGAACTTTCGGTTCGTCGGTAGACCGATAGTGAATCATTGCGAAGGTCATAACTCGGTCATCCGGAGAGCGATTGGTCCATGAGCTCTTGATGGAAAGCTTATTTGATAATCTTTCAAATAGATCTAGTCCCACCTCAATATCTTGTCGGCAAGGTCTTCAAATCATCAAGACATTCTGCCGTTGTTTCTGCTGGAAGCTACATCGTCGTCATGGGCTTGTTGTTCATCTTTGAGATCCTGGCCCAAGTTGGAGCATCCCCAAAGGAGGTGGGAGACACACCAAGGAGTCCCTTGGACGTCCTCCACCTTGGCCACCTCCTTAGGAGGCCAGCAAGGGCGTTCCAACCCAAGTTGGAGGCCCAATCGAATTCGAGTTCGAGTCAGTTTCGGACTCCAGGAACAGCCCGCACTAAAACGGACGCCACGGTCGCATACGGGATCGGATTTGGGCGCACATTATATGGTTGGAAAGGTAATTCCAAGATGCTTCCAATGGCACTGGTATCAGGCCCAAAAACATTATGAGTCGACAGGAATCGTCCGAGGAACTTGACTTCCAGAATCTGTCCCGGTGCTGCGTCACTGTTTTTGGGTCGATGGTCCGTGTATCGTGTTGGAGCCCAGTTGGGGCGCGTCCAGGGGTCCCTCTACGACCCTAGGGTCTTCATTAACAGCCGCCGCCACATCGTTAGGGTTTGGGTTTTGCTTAGATTCATTCTATCAAGAACAGTTGTTGCCGTTCATCGGTTTGTGAGACCCCAACTCGTGAGATTAATCATTCATTTGCAGAGTCACTTCATTTGAGCTGCATTCTTTCGAGTTTTTGCTTGTGTTCTTCGTTGCACTTGCAGGTATTAGCCTTCTTGTCGAGGTCAACCGGGTTGTGACACGGTTGATAACAAGAGAAGTTGTGCTAAGATTCCTGGATTCGGGTCTTAGGATCTGAAGCCGGATCAGTGTGTCTCACTCCGCATACAACGAGAGTTATCCAGAACCTAATTGAAGATCAGGAACCCATGTCCCCATTACGTCAACTTTATATTCGGCGGCCCCAGCATGCCATCATGCCAGCGTAAGCTCAAGCTAGATGATCGCGAAGTCAACCTGGGTGTTCAAACACCCGGTTGAACCCTGCGGTGGTCAGAAACGCCGATCACCTTCGACTGCCACGACCACTGGGTTCACTTGCCCAGGCCAGGTGCCTACCCCCTCGTGGTCAGCCCGGTGGTTAGTCAGGTCCGCCTGGCCAAAGTACTCGTCGACGGTGGGAGCGCCCTCGACATCATCTTCACCAGCACGTTGGAGAGCATGGGCTACGACATGACCTCCCTGGTCCCATCCGACCAGGCCTTCTACGGCATCATCCCCGGAGCCGGGTCGACCCCGATCGGCCGGGCCACCTTGCCAGTCACCTTCGGCACCTGCGACAACTACCGCACCGAGTACATCAACTTTGAGGTCGCCGAGTTGAGACCTCCTACCACACCATCCTGGGAAGACCCTCCTCGCCAAGTTCATGGCGATCCCCAACCACACGTATCTTCTCCTGAAGATGCCAGCTCCAAAGGGGGTCCTCTCGGTCTACGGAGATCTGCAGACCTCCTACACGTGCGAGGCCAAGAACATCGAGCTCTCCGACACCCTGGAATGATCCAGCAACTCGGTTCTTGTTGCCCAGGGCAGCAAAGAACCTCCCGGCGGATCAGCAGCAGATCCCCGCCAAGGAGTCGACTTCCGAGTTGCAGCTCACGCCAGCCGTGGCGACCAAGACCATCGTCCTCCGGGACGAAGAGCCGCACAAGACTGCCGTGATCGGGGCCAGCCTCGACCCAGCATAGGAAGGCGCGCTCACCTCCTTCCTCCAGGAGAATTGGGACATCTTTGCATGAAGCCACCTGACATGCCGGGAGTCCCAAGGGAGGAGGCTGAGCACTCCTTAGACCTTGACACGAAGGCGAGACCCGTCAAGCAACGGCTCTGCCGCTTTGCGCAGGATCGAAAGGAGGCTATTAGGAGAAGTAACACAGCTCCTTGCCGCCGGTTTTATCAGAGAAGTCGCACACCCAGATTGGCTGGCAACCCAGTCCTTGTAAAAAAGAAAAATGGTGAATGGAATGTGTGTTGACTATACTGATCTCAACAAACACTGCCTAAGGACCCTTTCCTCTACCACGCATCGATCAGGTTGTCGACTCGACGGTCGGGTGCGTTCTCCTCTCTTTTCTTGACTGTTACTCAGGGTACCACCAGATAGCCCTCAAGGAGTCGGATCAAGAGAAGATGTCCTTCATCACCCTTTTTGGGGCTTACTGCTACAACACCATGACGTTCGGCCTCAAGAATGCCGGCGCCACCTACCAGAAGGCCATTCAGAGATGCCTCCAGGACCAGATTGGGCGCAACGCCGAGGCCTATGTCGATGACATCGTCGTCAAGACAAAACGTAATGATCAGTTTCATTACGGATCTCTCCGAGACATTTGAAATCTCAGGAAATTCAAATGGAAGGTCAACCCGACCTAGTGTGTGTTCGGTGTCCCGTCCGGAAAACTACTCGGCTTCATAGTTAGGAGCCAGGGCATCAAAGCTAACCCACCAAGGTCAACGCCATCAGGTTCATGAAGCCCCCCAGGAGCAAAAAGGACCTGATGAAGCTCACAGGGTGCATTTCCGCCTTGAGTAGGTTCATAAGCCGACTCGGCGATAGAGGCCTACCCTTCTTCAAACTCTCCGGAAGTCTGACAAGTTCGAGTGGAACGACGATGCTTCCAAAGCTTCCAGGAGCTCAAGGATTTTCTCACCTCGCCACCGGTCCTAACAGCACCAGAAGACGGGGAAGTCCTTCTCCTGTACATCGCCGCCACCACCAACGTGGTGAGTACCGTCCTGGTCGTTGAACGAGATGAGCCGGGTCACATCTACAAGGTGCAGCGACCGGTTTACTTTCAGTGAAGTACTCGGCGAGTCCAAGGCACGCTACCCCCAAGTGCAGAGCTGCTATACGCCATCCTCATCACATCAAGAAAGCTCCGTTACAACTTCTAAGCCCACAATATCAAGGTGGCCTCATCCTATCCACTCGGCGACATCCTGCACAACAAGGACACCAACGGTCGAGTTGTCAAATAGTCAGTACTCACGCCTTCACGATTGAGTTTACGCCGCACTCCCACAATCAAATCTCAGGCCTTGGCGACTTCATCGCTGAATGGACCGAGATCCAAGATCCTCCACCCGACACCAGATCCGAGCACTGGATCATGTACTTCGACATCGCCCTCAACCGTGATGGAGCTGGCGCTGGAGTCCTCTTCATCTCCCCCAAAGGTGAACAACTCAAGTACGTCCTTCAGTTACTCTTCAAGGCTACCAACATGCAGCCGAGTATGAATCTCTCATCCATGGTCTCCGCATCGCTGTCACACTCGGCATCAAGCGTCTGTTAGCTTATGGTGACTCCAAAGTCGTCATACAGCAAGTCAACAAAGACTGGGAGTGCACCAAGGAGAAGATGGATGCCTACTGCCGGGAGATCAGGAAGCTCAAAGCTAAGTTTTATGGTCTGGAGTTCCACCATGTCCCCAGGGACGACAATGTGGCAGCGGACATTCTGTCCAAGCTCGGATCCAACGGTCCATCGTACCACCCGGCGTATTCGTTCAAGCACTCAACAGCCCTACGGTCCAGATGGAAGAGGAACCTCCTACAAAGCCCGGCTTG
>NC_053149.1:21501012-21560450 GCF_016808335.1 Panicum virgatum
AAACTCGGTGCAAATGGGCCGAACGGGTGCAATTAATGCAAAAGTTCATACCACGAAGTCGTGTCGGAACTTTTCGCTAAGAACTCACCCGATACACACCATGGACCTTAAACTCATGTTTTGTTGCATTTTCGTAGGTTTGGGTGCATTTGGGGACCGTTTGTTACTGCACTAAACTCGGTGCAAAATGGGCCAATCGGGTGCAATTAATGCAAAGTTCGTGTCACGAAGTCACGTCTGAACATTCACTACGAACATGCCCGATCCACACCATTGGACCCTAAACTCATGTTTTAGTATGTTTCATAATGTTTAGGTGTCACTCGGGACATTTTCGCTACTACACTAAACTCGGTGCAAAATGGGCCGAACTTGTGCAACTATTGCAAAAAGTTCATGCCATAAGTCACGTCTGAACCTGTCACTACGCCGATCCACAGAACTGGACCCTAAACTCATGTTTCAGTGTGTTTCGTAATGTTTGGGGTGCACTTGGGACAGTTTCGCTACTGCACTAAACTCGGTGCAAAATGGGCCGAACTGGTGCAATTAATGCAAAAGTACATGCCACGAAGTTGTGTCGGAACTTTTCGCTACGAACGCGCCCGATCCACACCATTGGACTCTAAACTCATGTTTTGTTGCATTTCGTAAAGTTAGGGTGCATTTGGGATCGTTTCGCTACTGCACTAGACTCGGTGCAAAATGGGCCGAACTGGTTTAATTAATGCAAAGGTTCATGCCACGAAGTCGCGTCTGAACTTGTCACGCCATGGGACCCTAAACTCATGTTTTGTTGCATTTCGTAATGTTTGGGTGCATTTGGGACCGTTTTATTACTGCACTAAACTCGGTGAAAATGAGCCAATCTGTTGCAATTAATGCAAAAGTTCGTGCCACGAAGTCACCTTTGAACATGTCACTACGAACGCGCCCGATCCACACCAATGGACCCTAAACTCATGTTTTAGTGTGTTTCGTAATGTTTGGGTGCACTTGGGACCGTTTCGCTACTGCACTAAACTCGGTGCAAAATGGGCCGAACTGGTGCAATTAATGCAAAAGTTCATGCCACGAAGTCGTGTCGGAACTTTTCGCTACGAACGCGCCCGATCCACACCATTGGACTCTAAACTCATGTTTTGTTGCATTTCTTAAAGTTTGGGTGCATTTGGGATCGTTTCGCTACTGCACTAAACTCGGTGCAAAATGGGCCGAACGGGTGCAATTAATGCAAAAGTTCATGCCACAAAGTCGTGTCGGAACTTTTCGCTAAGAACTCACCCGATACACACCATGGGACCTTAAACTCATGTTTTGTTGCATTTCGTAATGTTTGGGTGCATTTGGGACCGTTTTGTTACTGCACTAAACTCGGTGCAAATGGGCCAATCTGGTGCAATTAATGCAAAAGTTCGTGTCACGAAGTCACGTCTGAACTTGTCACTACGAACATGCCCGATCCACACCATTGGACCCTAAACTCATGTTTTAGTATGTTTCATAATGTTTAGGTGCACTCGGGACCGTTTCGCTACTACACTAAACTCGGTGCAAAATGGGCCGAACTGGTGCAACTATTGCAAAAGTTCATGCCACGAAGTCACGTCTGAACCTGTCACTACGCCGGATCCACACAATTGGACCCTAAACTCATGTTTCAGTGTGTTTCGTAATGTTTGGGTGCACTTGGGACAGTTTCGCTACTGCACTAAACTCGGTGCAAAATGGGCCGAACTGGTGCAATTAATGCAAAAGTACATGCCACGAAGTTGTGTCGGAACTTTTCGCTACGAACGCGCCCGATCCACACCATTGGACTCTAAACTCATGTTTTGTTGCATTTCGTAAAGTTAGGGTGCATTTGGGATCGTTTCGCTACTGCACTAGACTCGGTGCAAAATGGGCCGAACTGGTTTAATTAATGCAAAGGTTCATGCCACGAAGTCGCGTCTGAACTTGTCACGCCATGGGATCCTAAACTCATGTTTTGTTGCATTTCGTAATGTTTGGGTGCATTTGGGACCGTTTTATTACTGCACTAAACTCGGTGAAAATGAGCCAATCTGTTGCAATTAATGCAAAAGTTCGTGCCACGAAGTCACCTTTGAACATGTCACTACGAACGCGCCGATCCACACCAATGGACCCTAAACTCATGTTTTAGTGTGTTTCGTAATGTTTGGGTGCACTTGGGACCGTTTCGCTACTGCACTAAACTCGGTGCAAAATGGGCCGAACTGGTGCAATTAATGCAAAAGTTCATGCCACGAAGTTGTGTCGGAACTTTTCGCTACGAACGCGCCCGATCCACACCATTGGACTCTAAACTCATGTTTTGTTGCATTTCGTAAAGTTAGGGTGCATTTGGGATCGTTTCGCTACTGCACTAGACTCGGTGCAAAATGGGCCGAACTGGTTTAATTAATGCAAAGGTTCATGCCACGAAGTCGCGTCTGAACTTGTCCTACGCCCATGGATCCTTAACTCATGTTTTGTTGCATTTCGTAATGTTTGGGTGCATTTGGGACCGTTTGTTACTGCACTAAACTCGGTGCAAATGGGCCAATCTGGTGCAATTAATGCAAAAGTTCGTGTCCACGAGTCACGTCTGAACTTGTCACTACGAACATGCCCGAATCCACACCATTGGACCCTAAACTCATGTTTTAGTACGTTTCATAATGTTTAGGTGCACTCGGGACCGTTTCGCTACTACACTAAACTCGGTGCAAAATGGGCCGAACTGGTGCAACTAATTGCAAAAGTTCATGCCACGAAGTCACGTCTGAACCTGTCACTACGCCGGATCCACACAATTGGACCCTAAACTCATGTTTCAGTGTGTTTCGTAATGTTTGGGTGCACTTGGGACAGTTTCGCTACTGCACTAAACTAGGTGCAAAATGGGCCGAACTGGTGCAATTAATGCAAAAGTTCATGCCACGAAGTTGTGTCGGAACTTTTCGCTACGAACGCGCCCGATCCACACCATTGGACTCTAAACTCATGTTTTGTTGCATTTCGTAAAGTTTGGGTGCATTTGGGATCGTTTCGCTACTTGCACTAAACTCGGTGCAAAATGGGCCGAACGGGTGCAATTAATGCAAAAGTTCATGCCACGAAGTCGTGTCGGAACTTTTCGCTAAGAACTCACCCGATACACACCATGGGACCTTAAACTCATGTTTTGTTGCATTTCGTAATGTTTGGGTGCATTTGGGACCGTTTTGTTACTGCACTAAACTCGGTGCAAATGGGCCAATCTGGTGCAATTAATGCAAAAGTTCGTGTCACGAAGTCACGTCTGAACTTGTCACTACGAACATGCCCGATCCACACCATTGGACCCTAAACTCATGTTTTAGTATGTTTCATAATGTTTAGGTGCACTCGGGACCGTTTCGCTACTACACTAAACTCGGTGCAAAATGGGCCGAACTGGTGCAACTATTGCAAAAGTTCATGCCACGAAGTCACGTCTGAACCTGTCACTACGCCGGATCCACACAATTGGACCCTAAACTTCATGTTTCAGTGTGTTTCGTAATGTTTGGGTGCACTTGGGACAGTTTCGCTACTGCACTAAACTCGGTGCAAAATGGGCCGAACTGGTGCAATTAATGCAAAAGTACATGCCACGAAGTTGTGTCGGAACTTTTCGCTACGAACGCGCCCGATCCACACCATTGGACTCTAAACTCATGTTTTGTTGCATTTCGTAAAGTTAGGGTGCATTTGGGATCGTTTCGCTACTGCACTAGACTCGGTGCAAAATGGGCCGAACTGGTTTAATTAATGCAAAGGTTCATGCCACGAAGTCGCGTCTGAACTTGTCACGCCATGGGACCCTAAACTCATGTTTTGTTGCATTTCGTAATGTTTGGGTGCATTTGGGACCGTTTTATTACTGCACTAAACTCGGTGAAAATGAGCCAATCTGTTGCAATTAATGCAAAAGTTCGTGCCACGAAGTCACCTTTGAACATGTCACTACGAACGCGCCGATCCACACCAATGGACCCTAAACTCATGTTTTAGTGTGTTTCGTAATGTTTGGGTGCACTTGGGACCGTTTCGCTACTGCACTAAACTCGGTGCAAAATGGGCCGAACTGGTGCAATTAATGCAAAAGTTCATGCCACGAAGTCGTGTCGGAACTTTTCGCTACGAACGCGCCCGATCCACACCATTGGACTCTAAACTCATGTTTTGTTGCATTTCGTAAAGTTTGGGTGCATTTGGGATCGTTTCGCTACTGCACTAAACTCGGTGCAAAATGGGCCGAACGGGTGCAATTAATGCAAAGGTTCATGCCACGAAGTCGTGTCGGAACTTTTCGCTAAGAACTCACCCGATACACACCATGGGACCTTAAACTCATGTTTTGTTGCATTTCGTAATGTTTGGGTGCATTTGGGACCGTTTTGTTACTGCACTAAACTCGGTGCAAATGAGCCAATCTGGTGCAATTAATGCAAAAGTTCGTGTCCACGAAGTCACGTCTGAACTTGTCACTACGAACATGCCGATCCACAACATTGGCCCCTAAACTCATTTTTACAATGTTTCAAATGTTTTAGGTGCACTCGGACCGTTTCGCGACTACACTAAACTCGGTGCAAATGGGCGAACTGTGCAACATTGCAAAAGTTCATGCCACGAAGTACGTCTGAACCTGTCCACTAACCGGATCCACACATTGGACCCTAAACTCATGTTTCCTTGTGTTCGTAATGTTTGGTGCCTTGGCACAGGTTTGGCTACTACCAAACTTAGGTGCAAAAAAATGGGCGAACTGGTGCAATTAATGCAAAAGTCATGCCACGAAGTCGTTGTGTCGGGAACTTTCACTACGTAACGGCACCGATACACACCATTGGACTCTAACTCATGTTTTGGTTGCATTTCGTAAGTTAGGGTGCATTTGGGATCGTTTCGCTACTGCACTAAACTCGGTGCCAAAATGGGGCCGAACTAGGTGCAATTAATGCAAAGGTTCATGCCACGAAGTCGCTGTCGGAACTTTTCGCTTAAGCAAACTTCACCCGCTCCACACCATGGGACCTAAACTCATGTTTTGTTGCATTTCGTAATGTTTGGGTGCATTTGGACCGTTTTGTTACTGCACTAAACTCGGTGCAAATGGGCCAATCTGGTGCAATAATGCAAAAGTTCGTGTCACGAAGTCACGTCTGAACTTGTCACTACGAACATGCCCGATCCACACCATTGGACCCTAAACTCATGTTTTAGAATGTTTCATAATGTTTAGGTGCACTCGGGACCGTTTCGCTACTACACTAAACTCGGTGCAAAATGGGCCGAACTGGTGCAACTATTGCAAAAGTTCATGCCACGAAGTCACGTCTGAACCTGTCACTACGCCGGATCCACACAATTGGACCCTAAACTCATGTTTCAGTGTGTTTCGTAATGTTTGGGTGCACTTGGGACAGTTTCGCTACTGCACTAAACTCGGTGCAAAATGGGCCGAACTGGTGCAATTAATGCAAAGTACATGCCACGAAGTTGTGTCGGAACTTTTCGCTACGAACGCGCCCGATCCACACCATTGGACTCTAAACTCATGTTTTGTTGCATTTCGTAAAGTTAGGGTGCATTTGGGATCGTTTTCGCTACTGCACTAGACTCGGTGCAAAATGGGCCGAACTGGTTTAATTAATGCAAAGGTTCATGCCACGAAGTCGCGTCTGAACTTGTCACGCCATGGGACCCTAAACTCATGTTTTGTTGCATTTCGTAATGTTTGGGTGCATTTGGGACCGTTTTATTACTGCACTAAACTCGGTGAAAATGAGCCAATCTGTTGCAATTAATGCAAAAGTTCGTGCCACGAAGTCACCTTTGAACATGTCACTACGAACGCGCCCGATCCACACCAATGGACCCTAAACTCATGTTTTAGTGTGTTTCGTAATGTTTGGGTGCACTTGGGACCGTTTCGCTACTGCACTAAACTCGGTGCAAAATGGGCCGAACTGGTGCAATTAATGCAAAAGTTCATGCCACGAAGTCGTGTCGGAACTTTTCGCTACGAACGCGCCCGATCCACACCATTGGACTCTAAACTCATGTTTTGTTGCATTTCTTAAAGTTTGGGTGCATTTGGGATCGTTTCGCTACTGCACTAAACTCGGTGCAAAATGGGCCGAACGGGTGCAATTAATGCAAAAGTTCATGCCACGAAGTCGTGTCGGAACTTTTCGCTAAGAACTCACCCGATACACACCATGGGACCTTAAACTCATGTTTTGTTGCATTTCGTAATGTTTGGGTGCATTTGGGACCGTTTTGTTACTGCACTAAACTCGGTGCAAATGGGCCAATCTGGTGCAATTAATGCAAAAGTTCGTGTCACGAAGTCACGTCTGAACTTGTCACTACGAACATGCCCGATCCACACCATTGGACCCTAAACTCATGTTTTAGTATGTTTCATAATGTTTAGGTGCACTCGGGACCGTTTCGCTACTACACTAAACTCGGTGCAAAATGGGCCGAACTGGTGCAACTATTGCAAAAGTTCATGCCACGAAGTCACGTCTGAACCTGTCACTACGCCGGATCCACACAATTGGACCCTAAACTCATGTTTCAGTGTGTTTCGTAATGTTTGGGTGCACTTGGGACAGTTTCGCTACTGCACTAAACTCGGTGCAAAATGGGCCGAACTGGTGCAATTAATGCAAAAGTACATGCCACGAAGTTGTGTCGGAACTTTTCGCTACGAACGCGCCCGATCCACACCATTGGACTCTAAACTCATGTTTTGTTGCATTTCGTAAAGTTAGGGTGCATTTGGGATCGTTTCGCTACTGCACTAGACTCGGTGCAAAATGGGCCGAACTGGTTTAATTAATGCAAAGGTTCATGCCACGAAGTCGCGTCTGAACTTGTCACGCCATGGGATCCTAAACTCATGTTTTGTTGCATTTCGTAATGTTTGGGTGCATTTGGGACCGTTTTATTACTGCACTAAACTCGGTGAAAATGAGCCAATCTGTTGCAATTAATGCAAAAGTTCGTGCCACGAAGTCACCTTTGAACATGTCACTACGAACGCGCCGGATCCACACCAATGGACCCTAAACTCATGTTTTAGTGTGTTTCGTAATGTTTGGGTGCACTTGGGACCGTTTCGCTACTGCACTAAACTCGGTGCAAAATGGGCCGAACTGGTGCAATTAATGCAAAAGTACATGCCACGAAGTTGTGTCGGAACTTTTCGCTACGAACGCGCCCGATCCACACCATTGGACTCTAAACTCATGTTTTGTTGCATTTCGTAAAGTTAGGGTGCATTTGGGATCGTTTCGCTACTGCACTAGACTCGGTGCAAAATGGGCCGAACTGGTTTAATTAATGCAAAGGTTCATGCCACGAAGTCGCGTCTGAACTTGTCACGCCATGGGATCCTAAACTCATGTTTTGTTGCATTTCGTAATGTTTGGGTGCATTTGGGACCGTTTTATTACTGCACTAAACTCGGTGAAAATGAGCCAATCTGTTGCAATTAATGCAAAAGTTCGTGCCACGAAGTCACCTTTGAACATGTCACTACGAACGCGCCCGATCCACACCAATGGACCCTAAACTCATGTTTTAGTGTGTTTCGTAATGTTTGGGTGCACTTGGGACCGTTTCGCTACTGCACTAAACTCGGTGCAAAATGGGCCGAACTGGTGCAATTAATGCAAAAGTTCATGCCACGAAGTCGTGTCGGAACTTTTCGCTACGAACGCGCCCGATCCACACCATTGGACTCTAAACTCATGTTTTGTTGCATTTCGTAAAGTTTGGGTGCATTTGGGATCGTTTCGCTACTGCACTAAACTCGGTGCAAAATGGGCCGAACGGGTGCAATTAATGCAAAAGTTCATGCCACGAAGTCGTGTCGGAACTTTTCGCTAAGAACTCACCCGATACACACCATGGGACCTTAAACTCATGTTTTGTTGCATTTCGTAATGTTTGGGTGCATTTGGGACCGTTTTGTTACTGCACTAAACTCGGTGCAAATGGGCCAATCTGGTGCAATTAATGCAAAAGTTCGTGTCACGAAGTCACGTCTGAACTTGTCACTACGAACATGCCCGATCCACACCATTGGACCCTAAACTCATGTTTTAGTATGTTTCATAATGTTTAGGTGCACTCGGGACCGTTTCGCTACTACACTAAACTCGGTGCAAAATGGGCCGAACTGGTGCAACTATTGCAAAAGTTCATGCCACGAAGTCACGTCTGAACCTGTCACTACGCCGGATCCACACAATTGGACCCTAAACTTATGTTTCAGTGTGTTTCGTAATGTTTGGGTGCACTTGGGACAGTTTCGCTACTGCACTAAACTCGGTGCAAAATGGGCCGAACTGGTGCAATTAATGCAAAAGTACATGCCACGAAGTTGTGTCGGAACTTTTCGCTACGAACGCGCCCGATCCACACCATTGGACTCTAAACTCATGTTTTGTTGCATTTCGTAAAGTTAGGGTGCATTTGGGATCGTTTCGCTACTGCACTAGACTCGGTGCAAAATGGGCCGAACTGGTTTAATTAATGCAAAGGTTCATGCCACGAAGTCGCGTCTGAACTTGTCACGCCATGGGATCCTAAACTCATGTTTTGTTGCATTTCGTAATGTTTGGGTGCATTTGGGACCGTTTTATTACTGCACTAAACTCGGTGAAAATGAGCCAATCTGTTGCAATTAATGCAAAAGTTCGTGCCACGAAGTCACCTTTGAACATGTCACTACGAACGCGCCGGATCCACACCAATGGACCCTAAACTCATGTTTTAGTGTGTTTCGTAATGTTTGGGTGCACTTGGGACCGTTTCGCTACTGCACTAAACTCGGTGCAAAATGGGCCGAACTGGTGCAATTAATGCAAAAGTTCATGCCACGAAGTCGTGTCGGAACTTTTCGCTACGAACGCGCCCGATCCACACCATTGGACTCTAAACTCATGTTTTGTTGCATTTCGTAAAGTTTGGGTGCATTTGGGATCGTTTCGCTACTGCACTAAACTCGGTGCAAAATGGGCCGAACGGGTGCAATTAATGCAAAAGTTCATGCCACGAAGTCGTGTCGGAACTTTTCGCTAAGAACTCACCCGATACACCCATGGGACCTAAACTCATGTTTTGTTGCATTTCGTAATGTTTGGGTGCATTTGGGACCGTTTTATTACTGCACTAAACTCGGTGAAAATGAGCCAATCTGTTGCAATTAATGCAAAAGTTCGTGCCACGAAGTCACCTTTGAACATGTCACTACGAACACGCCCGATCCACACCAATGGACCCTAAACTCATGTTTTAGTGTGTTTCGTAATGTTTGGGTGCACTTGGGACCGTTTCGCTACTGCACTAAACTCGGTGCAAAATGGGCCGAACTGGTGCAATTAATGCAAAAGTTCATGCCACGAAGTCGTGTCGGAACTTTTCAGCTACGAACGCGCCCGATCCACACCATTGGACTCTAAACTCATGTTTTGTTGCATTTCGTAAAGTTTGGGTGCATTTGGGATCGTTTCGCTACTGCACTAAACTCGGTGCAAAATGGGCCGAACGGGTGCAATTAATGCAAAAGTTCATGCCACGAAGTCGTGTCGGAACTTTTCGCTAAGAACTCACCCGATACACACCATGGGACCTTAAACTCATGTTTTGTTGCATTTCGTAATGTTTGGGTGCATTTGGGACCGTTTTGTTACTGCACTAAACTCGGTGCAAATGGGCCAATCTGGTGCAATTAATGCAAAAGTTCGTGTCACGAAGTCACGTCTGAACTTGTCACTACGAACATGCCCGATCCACACCATTGGACCCTAAACTCATGTTTTAGTACTGTTTCATAATGTTTAGGTGCACTCGGGACCGTTTCGCTACTACACTAAACTCGGTGCAAAATGGGCCGAACTGGTGCAACTATTGCAAAAGTTCATGCCACGAAGTCACGTCTGAACCTGTCACTACGCCGGATCCACACAATTGGACCCTAAACTTATGTTTCAGTGTGTTTCGTAATGTTTGGGTGCACTTGGGACAGTTTCGCTACTGCACTAAACTCGGTGCAAAATGGGCCGAACTGGTGCAATTAATGCAAAAGTACATGCCACGAAGTTGTGTCGGAACTTTTCGCTACGAACGCGCCCGATCCACACCATTGGACTCTAAACTCATGTTTTGTTGCATTTCGTAAAGTTAGGGTGCATTTGGGATCGTTTCGCTACTGCACTAGACTCGGTGCAAAATGGGCCGAACTGGTTTAATTAATGCAAAGGTTCATGCCACGAAGTCGCGTCTGAACTTGTCACGCCATGGGATCCTAAACTCATGTTTTGTTGCATTTCGTAATGTTTGGGTGCATTTGGGACCGTTTTATTACTGCACTAAACTCGGTGAAAATGAGCCAATCTGTTGCAATTAATGCAAAAGTTCGTGCCACGAAGTCACCTTTGAACATGTCACTACGAACGCGCCCGATCCACACCAATGGACCCTAAACTCATGTTTTAGTGTGTTTCGTAATGTTTGGGTGCACTTGGGACCGTTTCGCTACTGCACTAAACTCGGTGCAAAATGGGCCGAACTGGTGCAATTAATGCAAAAGTTCATGCCACGAAGTCGTGTCGGAACTTTTCAGCTACGAACGCGCCCGATCCACACCATTGGACTCTAAACTCATGTTTTGTTGCATTTCGTAAAGTTTGGGTGCATTTGGGATCGTTTCGCTACTGCACTAAACTCGGTGCAAAATGGGCCGAACGGGTGCAATTAATGCAAAAGTTCATGCCACGAAGTCGTGTCGGAACTTTTCGCTAAGAACTCACCCGATACATACCATGGGACCTTAAACTCATGTTTTGTTGCATTTCGTAATGTTTGGGTGCATTTGGGAACCGTTTTGTTACTGCACTAAACTCGGTGCAAATGGGCCAATCTGGTGCAATTAATGCAAAAGTTCGTGTCACGAAGTCACGTCTGAACTTGTCAC
This sequence comes from Panicum virgatum, assembly GCF_016808335.1. Taxonomy (NCBI): domain Eukaryota; kingdom Viridiplantae; phylum Streptophyta; class Magnoliopsida; order Poales; family Poaceae; genus Panicum; species Panicum virgatum. Next base: position 21,512,039 of record NC_053149.1, read on the forward strand.
TACGAACATGCCCGATCCACACCATTGGACCCTAAACTCATGTTTTAGTATGTTTCATAATGTTTAGGTGCACTCGGGACCGTTTCGCTACTACACTAAACTCGGTGCAAAATGGGGCGAACTGGTGCAACTATTGCAAAAGTTCATGCCACGAAGTCACGTCTGAACCTGTCACTACGCCAGATCCACACAATTGGACCCTAAACTTATGTTTCAGTGTGTTTCGTAATGTTTGGGTGCACTTGGGACAGTTTCGCTACTGCACTAAACTCGGTGCAAAATGGGCCGAACTGGTGCAATTAATGCAAAAGTACATGCCACGAAGTTGTGTCGGAACTTTTCGCTACGAACGCGCCCGATCCACACCATTGGACTCTAAACTCATGTTTTGTTGCATTTCGTAAAGTTAGGGTGCATTTGGGATCGTTTCGCTACTGCACTAGACTCGGTGCAAAATGGGCCGAACTGGTTTAATTAATGCAAAGGTTCATGCCACGAAGTCGCGTCTGAACTTGTCACGCCATGGGATCCTAAACTCATGTTTTGTTGCATTTCGTAATGTTTGGGTGCATTTGGGACCGTTTTATTACTGCACTAAACTCGGTGAAAATGAGCCAATCTGTTGCAATTAATGCAAAAGTTCGTGCCACGAAGTCACCTTTGAACATGTCACTACGAATGCGCCGGATCCACACCAATGGACCCTAAACTCATGTTTTAGTGTGTTTTCGTAATGTTTGGGTGCACTTGGGACCGTTTCGCTACTGCACTAAACTCGGTGCAAAATGGGCCGAACTGGTGCAATTAATGCAAAAGTTCATGCCACGAAGTCGTGTCGGAACTTTTCGCTACGAACGCGCCCGATCCACACCATTGGACTCTAAACTCATGTTTTGTTGCATTTCGTAAAGTTTGGGTGCATTTGGGATCGTTTCGCTACTGCACTAAACTAGGTGCAAAATGGGCCGAACGGGTGCAATTAATGCAAAAGTTCATGCCACGAAGTCGTGTCGGAACTTTTCGCTAAGAACTCACCCGATACACACCATGGGACCTTAAACTCATGTTTTGTTGCATTTCGTAATGTTTGGGTGCATTTGGGACCTGTTTTGTTACTGCACTAAACTCGGTGAAAATGAGCCAATCTGTTGCAATTAATGCAAAAGTTCGTGCCACGAAGTCACCTTTGAACATGTCACTACGAACACGCCCGATCCACACCAATGGACCCCAAACTCATCTTTTATTGTGTTTCGTAATGTTTGGGTGCACTTGGGACCGTTTCGCTACTGCACTAAACTCGGTGCAAAATGGGCCGAACTGGTGCAATTAATGCAAAAGTTCATGCCACGAAGTCGTGTCGGAACTTTTCACTACAAACGCGCCCGATCCACACCATTGGACTCTAAACTCATGTTTTGCTGCATTTCGTAAAGTTTGGGTGCATTTGGGATCGTTTCGCTACTCCTCTAAACTCGGTGCAAAATGGGCCGAACGGGTGCAATTAATGCAAAAGTTCATGCCACGAAGTCGTGTCGGAACTTTTCCCTAAGAACTAACCCGATACATACCATGGGACCTTAAACTCATGTTTTGTTGCATTTCGTAATGTTTGCGTGCATTTGGAACCGTTTTGTTGCTGCACTAAACTCGGTGCAAATGGGCCAATCTGGTGCAATTAATGCAAAAGTTCGTGTCACGAAGTCACGTCTGAACTTGTCACTACGAACATGCCCGATCCACACCATTGGACCCTAAACTCATGTTTTAGTATGTTTCATAATGTTTAGGTGCACTCGGGACCGTTTCGCTACTACACTAAACTCGGTGCAAAATGGGGCGAACTGGTGCAACTATTGCAAAAGTTCATGCCACGATGTCACGTCTGAACCTGTCACTACGCCAGATCCACACAATTGGACCCTAAACTTATGTTTCAGTGTGTTTCGTAATTGTTGGGTGCACTTGAGACAGTTTCGCTACTGCACTAAACTAGGTGCAAAATGGGCCGAACTGGTGCAATTAATGCAAAAGTACATGCCACAAAGTTGTGTCGGGACTTTTCGCTACGAACGCGCCCGATACACACCATTGGACTCTAAACTCATGTTTTGTTGCATTTCGTAAAGTTAGGGTGCATTTGGGATCGTTTCGCTACTGCACTAGACTCGGTGCAAAATGGGCCGAACTGGTTTAATTAATGCAAAGGTTCATGCCACGAAGTCGCATATGAACTTGTCACGCCATGGGATCCTAAACTCATGTTTTGTTGCATTTCGTAATGTTTGGGTGCATTTGGGACCGTTTTATTACTGCACTAAACTCGGTGAAAATGAGCCAATCTGTTGCAATTAATGCAAAAGTTCGTGCCACGAAGTCACCTTTGAACATGTCACTACGAATGCGCCGGATCCACACCAATGGACCCTAAACTCATGTTTTAGTGTGTTTTCGTAATGTTTGGGTGCACTTGGGACCGTTTCGCTACTGCACTAAACTCGGTGCAAAATGGGCCGAACTGGTGCAATTAATGCAAAAGTTCATGCCACGAAGTCGTGTCGGAACTTTTCGCTACGAACGCGCCCGATCCACACCATTGGACTCTAAACTCATGTTTTGTTGCATTTCATAAAGTTTGGGTGCATTTGGGATCGTTTCGCTACTGCTACTAAACTAGGTGCAAAATGGGCGGAACGGGTGCAATTAATGCAAAAGTTCATGCCACGAAGTCGTGTCGGAACTTTTCGCTAAGAACTCACCCGATACACACCATGGGACCTTAAACTCATGTTTTGTTGCATTTCGTAATGTTTGGGTGCATTTGGGACCTGTTTTGTTACTGCACTAAACTCGGTGAAAATGAGCCAATCTGTTGCAATTAATGCAAAAGTTCGTGCCACGAAGTCACCTTTGAACATGTCACTACGAACACGCCCGATCCACACCAATGGACCCCAAACTCATCTTTTATTGTGTTTCGTAATGTTTGGGTGCACTTGGGACCGTTTCGCTACTGCACTAAACTCGGTGCAAAATGGGCCGAACTGGTGCAATTAATGCAAAAGTTCATGCCACGAAGTCGTGTCGGAACTTTTCACTACAAACGCGCCCGATCCACACCATTGGACTCTAAACTCATGTTTTGCTGCATTTCGTAAAGTTTGGGTGCATTTGGGATCGTTTCGCTACTCCTCTAAACTCGGTGCAAAATGGGCCGAACGGGTGCAATTAATGCAAAAGTTCATGCCACGAAGTCGTGTCGGAACTTTTCCCTAAGAACTAACCCGATACATACCATGGGACCTTAAACTCATGTTTTGTTGCATTTCGTAATGTTTGCGTGCATTTGGAACCGTTTTGTTGCTGCACTAAACTCGGTGCAAATGGGCCAATCTGGTGCAATTAATGCAAAAGTTCGTGTCACGAAGTCACGTCTGAACTTGTCACTACGAACATGCCCGATCCACACCATTGGACCCTAAACTCATGTTTTAGTATGTTTCATAATGTTTAGGTGCACTCGGGACCGTTTCGCTACTACACTAAACTCGGTGCAAAATGGGGCGAACTGGTGCAACTATTGCAAAAGTTCATGCCACGATGTCACGTCTGAACCTGTCACTACGCCAGATCCACACAATTGGACCCTAAACTTATGTTTCAGTGTGTTTCGTAATTGTTGGGTGCACTTGAGACAGTTTCGCTACTGCACTAAACTCGGTGCAAAATGGGCCGAACTGGTGCAATTAATGCAAAAGTACATGCCACAAAGTTGTGTCGGGACTTTTCGCTACGAACGCGCCCGATACACACCATTGGACTCTAAATTCATGTTTTGTTGCATTTCGTAAAGTTAGGGTGCATTTGGGATCGTTTCGCTACTGCACTAGACTCGGTGCAAAATGGGCCGAACTGGTTTAATTAATGCAAAGGTTCATGCCACGAAGTCGCGTCTGAACTTGTCACGCCATGGGATCCTAAACTCATGTTTTGTTGCATTTCGTAATGTTTGGGTGCATTTGGGACCGTTTTATTACTGCACTAAACTCGGTGAAAATGAGCCAATCTGTTGCAATTAATGCAAAAGTTCGTGCCACGAAGTCACCTTTGAACATGTCACTACGAACTGCGCCGGATCCACACCAATGGACCCTAAACTCATGTTTTAGTGTGTTTCGTAATGTTTGGGTGCACTTGGGACCGTTTCGCTACTGCACTAAACTCGGTGCAAAATGGGCCGAACTGGTGCAATTAATGCAAAAGTTCATGCCACGAAGTCGTGTCGGAACTTTTCGCTACGAACGCGCCCGATCCACACCATTGGACTCTAAACTCATGTTTTGTTGCATTTCGTAAAGTTTGGGTGCATTTGGCATCGTTTCGCTACTGCACTAAACTAGGTGCAAAATGGGCGGAACGGGCGCAATTAATGCAAAAGTTCATGCCACGAAGTCGTGTCGGAACTTTTCGCTAAGAACTCACCCGATACACACCATGGGACCTTAAACTCATGTTTTGTTGCATTTCGTAATGTTTGGGTGCATTTGGGACTGTTTTGTTACTGCACTAAACTCGGTGAAAATGAGCCAATCTGTTGCAATTAATGCAAAAGTTCGTGCCACGAAGTCACCTTTGAACATGTCACTACGAACACGCCCGATCCACACCAATGGACCCCAAACTCATCTTTTATTGTGTTTCGTAATGTTTGGGTGCACTTGGGACCTGTTTCGCTACTGCACTAAACTCGGTGCAAAATGGGCCGAACTGGTGCAATTAATGCAAAAGTTCATGCCACGAAGTCGTGTCGGAACTTTTCACTACAAACGCGCCCGATCCACACCATTGGACTCTAAACTCATGTTTTGCTGCATTTCGTAAAGTTTGGGTGCATTTGGGATCGTTTCGCTACTCCTCTAAACTCGGTGCAAAATGGGCCGAACGGGTGCAATTAATGCAATAGTTCATGCCACGAAGTCGTGTCGGAACTTTTCCCTAAGAACTAACCCGATACATACCATGGGACCTTAAACTCATGTTTTGTTGCATTTCGTAATGTTTGCGTGCATTTGGAACCGTTTTGTTGCTGCACTAAACTCGGTGCAAATGGGCCAATCTGGTGCAATTAATGCAAAAGTTCGTGTCACGAAGTCACGTCTGAACTTGTCACTACGAACATGCCCGATCCACACCATTGGACCCTAAACTCATGTTTTAGTATGTTTCATAATGTTTAGGTGCACTCAGGGACCGTTTCGCTACTAACACTAAACTCGGTGCAAAATGGGCCGAACTGGTGCAACTATTGCAAAAGTTCATGCCACGAAGTCACGTCTGAACCTGTCACTACGCCGGATCCACACAATTGGACCCTAAACTCATGTTTCAGTGTGTTTCGTAATGTTTGGGTGCACTTGGGACAGTTTCGCTACTGCACTAAACTCGGTGCAAAATGGGCCGAACTGGTGCAATTAATGCAAAAGTACATGCCACGAAGTTGTGTCGGAACTTTTCGCTACGAACGCGCCCGATCCACACCATTGGACTCTAAACTCATGTTTTGTTGCATTTCGTAAAGTTAGGGTGCATTTGGGATCGTTTCGCTACTGCACTAGACTCGGTGCAAAATGGGCCGAACTGGTTTAATTAATGCAAAGGTTCATGCCACGAAGTCGCGTCTGAACTTGTCACGCCATGGGATCCTAAACTCATGTTTTGTTGCATTTCGTAATGTTTGGGTGCATTTGGGACCGTTTTATTACTGCACTAAACTCGGTGAAAATGAGCCAATCTGTTGCAATTAATGCAAAAGTTCGTGCCACGAAGTCACCTTTGAACATGTCACTACGAATGCGCCGGATCCACACCAATGGACCCTAAACTCATGTTTTAGTGTGTTTTCGTAATGTTTGGTGCACTTGGGACCGTTTCGCTACTGCACTAAACTCGGTGCAAAATGGGCCGAACTGGTGCAATTAATGCAAAAGTTCATGCCACGAAGTCGTGTCGGAACTTTTCGCTACGAACGCGCCCGATCCACACCATTGGACTCTAAACTCATGTTTTGTTGCATTTCGTAAAGTTTGGGTGCATTTGGGATCGTTTCGCTACTGCACTAAACTAGGTGCAAAATGGGCCGAACGGGTGCAATTAATGCAAAAGTTCATGCCACGAAGTCGTGTCGGAACTTTTCGCTAAGAACTCATCCGATACACACCATAGGACCTTAAACTCATGTTTTGTTGCATTTCGTAATGTTTGGGTGCATTTGGGACTGTTTTGTTACTGCACTAAACTCGGTGAAAATGAGCCAATCTGTTGCAATTAATGCAAAAGTTCGTGCCACGAAGTCACCTTTGAACATGTCACTACGAACGCGCCCGATCCACACCAATGGACCCCAAACTCATGTTTTATTGTGTTTCGTAATGTTTGGGTGCACTTGGGACCGTTTCGCTACTGCACTAAACTCGGTGCAAAATGGGCCGAACTGGTGCAATTAATGCAAAAGTTCATGCCACGAAGTCGTGTCGGAACTTTTCACTACAAACGCGCCCGATCCACACCATTGGACTCTAAACTCATGTTTTGCTGCATTTCGTAAAGTTTGGGTGCATTTGGGATCGTTTCGCTACTCCTCTAAACTCGGTGCAAAATGGGCCGAACGGGTGCAATTAATGCAAAAGCTCATGCCACGAAGTCGTGTCGGAACTTTTCCCTAAGAACTAACCCGATACACACCATGGGACCTTAAACTCATGTTTTGTTGCATTTCGTAATGTTTGCGTGCATTGGGACCGTTTTGTTATTGCACTAAACTCGGTGCAAATGGGCAAATCTAGTGCAATTAATGCAAAAGTTCGTGTCACGAAGTCACGTCTGAACTTGTCACTACGAACATGCCCGATCCACAACATTGGACCCTAAACTCATGTTTTAGTATGTTTCAAAATGTTTAGGTGGCGGGACCGTTTCGCTACTACACTAAACTCGGTGCAAAATGGGCCGAACTGGTGCAACTATTGCAAAAGTTCATGCACGAAGTCACGTCTGAACCTGTCACTACGCCGGATCCACACAATTGGACCCTAAACTCATGTTTCAGTGTGTTTCGTATCGTAATGTTTAGGTGCACTCGGGACCGTTTCGCTACTACACTAAACTCGGTGCAAAATGGGCCGAACTGGTGCAACTATGCAAAAGTTCATGCCACGAAGTCACGTCTGAACCTGTCACTACGCCGGATCCACACAATTGGACCCTAAACTCATGTTTCAGTGTGTTTCGTATCGTAATGTTTGGGTGCACTTGGGACAGTTTCGCTACTGCACTAAACTCGGTGCAAAATGGGCCGAACTGGTGCAATTAATGCAAAAGTTCATGCCACGAAGTTGTGTCTGAACCTGTCACAACGCCGGATCCACACAATTGGACCCTAAACTCATGTTTCAGTGTGTTTCGTAATGTTTGGGTGCACTTGGGACAGTTTCGCTACTGCACTAAACTCGGTGCAAAATGGGCCGAACTGGTGCAATTAATGCAAAAGTACATGCCACAAAGTTGTGTCGGGACTTTTCGCTACGAACGCGCCCGATCCACACCATTAGACTATAAACTCATGTTTTGTTGCATTTTCGTAAAGTTAGGGTGCATTTGGGATCGCTTCGCTACTGCACTAGACAAGGTGCAAAATGGGACGAACTGGTTTAATTAATGCAAAGGTTCATGCCACGAAGTCGCGTCTGAACTTTTCGCTACGGACGCGCCCGATCCACACCATTGGACTCTAAACTGATGTTTTGTTGCATTTCATAAAGTTTGGGTGCATTTGGGATCGTTTCGCTACTGCACTAAACTAGGTGCAAAATGGGCCGAACGGGTGCAATTAATGCAAAAGTTCATGCCACGAAGTCGTGTCGGAACTTTTCGCTAAGAACTCACCCGATACACACCATGGGACCTTAAACTCATGTTTTGTTGCATTTCGTAATGTTTGGGTGCATTTGGGACCATTTTGTTACTGCACTAAACTCGATGCAAATGGGCCAATCTGGTGCAATTAATGCAAAAGTTCGTGTCACGAAGTCACGTCTGAACTTGTCACTACGAACATGCCCGATCCACACCATTGGACCCTAAACTCATGTATTAGTATGTTTCATAATGTTTAGGTGCACTCGGGACCGTTTCGCTACTACACTAAACTCGGTGAAAATGAGCCAGTCTGTTGCAATTAATGCAAAAGTTCGTGCCACGAAGTCACCTTTGAACATGTCACTACGAACGCGCCCGATCCACACCAATGGACCCCAAACTCATGTTTTAGTGTGTTTCGTAATGTTTGGGTGCACTTGGGACCGTTTCGCTACTGCACTAAACTAGGTGCAAAATGGGCCGAACGGGTGCAATTAATGCAAAAGTTCATGCCACGAAGTCGTGTCGGAACTTTTCGCTAAGAACTCACCCGATACACACCATGGGAACTTAAACTCATGTTTTGTTGCATTTCGTAATGTTTGGGTGCATTTGGGACCGTTTTGTTACTGCACTAAACTCGATGCAAATGGGCCAATCTAGTGCAATTAATGCAAAAGTTCGTGTCACGAAGTCACGTCTGAACTTGTCACTACGAACATGCCCGATCCACACCATTGGACCCTAAACTCATGTTTTAGTATGCTTCATAATGTTTAGGTGCACTCGGGACCGTTTCGCTACTACACTAAACTCGGTGCAAATGGGCCGAACTGGTGCAACTATTGCAAAAGTTCATGCCACGATGTCACGTCTGAACCTGTCACTACGCCAGATCCACACAATTGGACCCTAAACTTATGTTTCAGTGTGTTTCGTAATGTTTGGGTGCACTTGGGACAGTTTCGCTACTGCACTAAACTCGGTGCAAAATGGGCCGAACTGGTGCAATTAATGCAAAAGTACATGCCACGAAGTTGTGTCGGAACTTTTCGCTACGAACGCGCCCGATCCACACCATTGGACTCTAAACTCATGTTTTGTTGCATTTCGTAAAGTTAGGGTGCATTTGGGATCGTTTCGCTACTGCACTAGACTCGGTGCAAAATGGGCCGAACTGGTTTAATTAATGCAAAGGTTCATGCCACGAAGTCGCGTCTGAACTTGTCACGCCATGGGATCCTAAACTCATGTTTTGTTGCATTTCGTAATGTTTGGGTGCATTTGGGACCGTTTTATTACTGCACTAAACTCGGTGAAAATGAGCCAATCTGTTGCAATTAATGCAAAAGTTCGTGCCACGAAGTCACCTTTGAACATGTCACTACGAACGCGCCGGATCCACACCAATGGACCCTAAACTCATGTTTTAGTGTGTTTCGTAATGTTTGGGTGCACTTGGGACCGTTTCGCTACTGCACTAAACTCGGTGCAAAATGGGCCGAACTGGTGCAATTAATGCAAAAGTTCATGCCACGAAGTCGTGTCGGAACTTTTCGCTACGAACGCGCCCGATCCACACCATTGGACTCTAAACTCATGTTTTGTTGCATTTCGTAAAGCTTGGGTGCATTTGGGATCGTTTCGCTACTGCACTAAACTAGGTGCAAAATGGGCCGAACGGGTGCAATTAATGCAAAAGTTCATGCCACGAAGTCGTGTCGGAACTTTTCGCTAAGAACTCACCCGATACACACCATGGGACCTTAAACTCATGTTTTGTTGCATTTCGTAATGTTTGGGTGCATTTGGGACTGTTTTGTTACTGCACTAAACTCGGTGAAAATGAGCCAGTCTGTTGCAATTAATGCAAAAGTTCGTGCCACGAAGTCACCTTTGAACATGTCACTACGAACGCGCCCGATCCACACCAATGGACCCCAAACTCATGTTTTAGTGTGTTTCGTAATGTTTGGGTGCACTTGGGACCGTTTCGCTACTGCACTAAACTAGGTGCAAAATGGGCCGAACGGGTGCAATTAATGCAAACGTTCATGCCACGAAGTCGTGTCGGAACTTTTCGCTAAGAACTCACCCGATACACACCATGGGACCTCAAACTCATGTTTTGTTGCATTTCGTAATGTTTGGGTGCATTTGGGACTGTTTTGTTACTGCACTAAACTCGGTGAAAATGAGCCAGTCTGTTGCAATTAATGCAAAAGTTCGTGCCACGAAGTCACCTTTGAACATGTCACTACGAACGAGACCGATCCACACCAATGGACCCCAAACTCATGTTTTAGTGTGTTTCGTAATGTTTGGGTGCACTTGGGACCGTTTCGCTACTGCACTAAACTAGGTGCAAAATGGGCCGAACGGGTGCAATTAATGCAAAAGTTCATGCCACGAAGTCGTGTCGGAACTTTTCACTACAGAACGCGCCCGATCCACACCATGGGACCTTAAACTCATGTTTTGTTGCATTTCGTAATGTTTGGGTGCATTTGGGACCGTTTTGTTACTGCACTAAACTCGATGCAAATGGGCCAATCTGGTGCAATTAATGCAAAAGTTCGTGTCACGAAGTCACGTCTGAACTTGTCACTACGAACATGCCCGATCCACACCATTGGACCCTAAACTCATATTTTAGTATGCTTCATAATGTTTAGGTGCACTCGGGACCGTTTCGCTACTACACTAAACTCGGTGCAAAATGGGCCGAACTGGTGCAACTATTGCAAAAGTTCATGCCACGAATGTCACGTCTGAACCTGTCACTACGCCAGATCCACACAATTGGACCCTAAACTTATGTTTCAGTGTGTTTCGTAATGTTTGGGTGCACTTGGGACAGTTTCGCTACTGCACTAAACTCGGTGCAAAATGGGCCGAACTGGTGCAATTAATGCAAAAGTTCAGGCCACGAAGTTGTGTCGGAACTTTTCGATACGAACGTGCCCGATCCACACAATTGGACTCTAAACTCATGTTTTGTTGCATTTCGTAAAGTTAGGGTGCATTTGGGATCGTTTCGCTACTGCACTAGACTCGGTGCAAAATGGGCCGAACTGGTTTAATTAATGCAAAGGTTCATGCCCCAAAGTCGCGTCTGAACTTGTCACGCCATGGGATCCTAAACTCATGTTTTGTTGCATTTCGTAATATTTGGGTGCATTTGGGACCGTTTTATTACTGCACTAAACTCGGTGAAAATGAGCCAATCTGTTGCAATTAATGCAAAAGTTCGTGCCATGAAGTCACCTTTGAACATGTCACTACGAATGCGCCAGATCCACACCAATGGACCCTAAACTCATGTTTTAGTGTGTTTCGTAATGTTTGGGTGCACTTGGGACCGTTTCGCTACTGCACTAAACTCGGTGCAAAATGGGCCGAACTGGTGCAATTAATGCAAAAGTTCATGCCACGAAGTTGTGTCGGAACTTTTCGCTACGAACGCGCCCGATCCACACCATTGGACTCTAAACTCATGTTTTGTTGCATTTCGTAAAGTTAGGGTGCATTTGGGATCGTTTCGCTACTGCACTAGACTCGGTGCAAAATGGGCCGAACTGGTTTAATTAATGCAAAGGTTCATGCCACAAAGTCGCGTCTGAACTTGTCACGCCATGGGATCCTAAACTCATGTTTTGTTGCATTTCGTAATATTTGGGTGCATTTGGGACCGTTTTATTACTGCACTAAACTCGGTGAAAATGAGCCAATCTGTTGCAATTAATGCAAAAGTTCGTGCCATGAAGTCACCTTTGAACATGTCACTACGAATGCGCCAGATCCACCCCAATGGACCCTAAACTCATGTTTTAGTGTGTTTCGTAATGTTTGGGTGCACTTGGGACCGTTTCGCTACTGCACTAAACTCGGTGCAAAATGGGCCGAACTGGTGCAATTAATGCAAAAGTTCATGCCACGAAGTCGTGTCGGAACTTTTCGCTACGAACGCGCCCAATCCACACCATTGGACTCTAAACTCATGTTTTGTTGCATTTCGTAAAGTTTGGGTGCATTTGGGATCGTTTCGCTACTGCACTAAACTAGGTGCAAAATGGGCCGAACGGGTGCAATTAATGCAAAAGTTCATGCCACGAAGTCGTGTCGGAACTTCTCGCTAAGAACTCACCCGATACACACCATGGGACCTTAAACTCATGTTTTGTTGCATTTCGTAATGTTTGGGTGCATTTGGGACTGTTTTGTTACTGCACTAAACTCGGTGAAAATGAGCCAGTCTGTTGCAATTAATGCAAAAGTTCGTGCCACGAAGTCACCTTTGAACATGTCACTACGAACGCGCCCGATCCACCCCAATGGACCCCAAACTCATGTTTTAGTGTGTTTCGTAATGTTTGGGTGCACTTGGGACCGTTTCGCTACTGCACTAAACTCGGTGCAAAATGGGCCGAACTGGTGCAATTAATGCAAAAGTTCAGGCCACGAAGTTGTGTCGGAACTTTTCGATACGAACGCGCCCGATCCACACAATTGGACTCTAAACTCATGTTTTGTTGCATTTCGTAAACTTAGGGTGCATTTGGGATCGTTTCGCTACTGCACTAGACTCGGTGCAAAATGGGCCGAACTGGTTTAATTAATGCAAAGGTTCATGCCACAAAGTCGCGTCTGAACTTGTCACGCCATGGGATCCTAAACTCATGTTTTGTTGCATTTCGTAATATTTGGGTGCATTTGGGACCGTTTTATTACTGCACTAAACTCGGTGAAAATGAGCCAATCTGTTGCAATTAATGCAAAAGTTCGTGCCATGAAGTCACCTTTGAACATGTCACTACAAATGCGCCGGATCCACCCCAATGGACCCTAAACTCATGTTTTAGTGTGTTTCGTAATGTTTGGGTGCACTTGGGACCGTTTCGCTACTGCACTAAACTCGGTGCAAAATGGGCCGAACTGGTGCAATTAATGCAAAAGTTCATGCCACGAAGTCGTGTCGGAACTTTTCGCTACGAACGCGCCCGATCCACACCATTGGACTCTAAACTCATGTTTTGTTGCATTTCGGAAAGCTTGGGTGCATTTGGGATCGTTTCGCTACTGCACTAAACTAGGTGCAAAATGGGCCGAACGGGTGCAATTAATGCAAAAGTTCATGCCACGAAGTCGTGTCGGAACTTTTCGCTAAGAACTCACCCGATACACACCATGGGACCTTAAACTCATGTTTTGTTGCATTTCGTAATGTTTGGGTGCATTTGGGACTGTTTTGTTACTGCACTAAACTCGGTGAAAATGAGCCAGTCTGTTGCAATTAATGCAAAAGTTCGTGCCACGAAGTCACCTTTGAACATGTCACTACGAACGCGCCCGATCCACACCAATGGACCCCAAACTCATGTTTTAGTGTGTTTCGTAATGTTTGGGTGCACTTGGGACCGTTTCGCTACTGCACTAAACTAGGTGCAAAATGGGCCGAACGGGTGCAATTAATGCAAAAGTTCATGCCACGAAGTCGTGTCGGAACTTTTCGCTAAGAACTCACCCGATACACACCATGGGACCTCAAACTCATGTTTTGTTGCATTTCGTAATGTTTGGGTGCATTTGGGACTGTTTTGTTACTGCACTAAACTCGGTGAAAATGAGCCAGTCTGTTGCAATTAATGCAAAAGTTCGTGCCACGAAGTCACCTTTGAACATGTCACTACGAACGAGACCGATCCACACCAATGGACCCCAAACTCATGTTTTAGTGTGTTTCGTAATGTTTGGGTGCACTTGGGACCGTTTCGCTACTGCACTAAACTAGGTGCAAAATGGGCCGAACGGGTGCAATTAATGCAAAAGTTCATGCCACGAAGTCGTGTCGGAACTTTTCACTACAAACGCGCCCGATCCACACCATGGGACCTTAAACTCATGTTTTGTTGCATTTCGTAATGTTTGGGTGCATTTGGGACCGTTTTGTTACTGCACTAAACTCGATGCAAATGGGCCAATCTGGTGCAATTAATGCAAAAGTTCGTGTCACGAAGTCACGTCTGAACTTGTCACTACGAACATGCCCGATCCACACCATTGGACCCTAAACTCATATTTTAGTATGCTTCATAATGTTTAGGTGCACTCGGGACCGTTTCGCTACTACACTAAACTCGGTGCAAATGGGCCGAACTGGTGCAACTATTGCAAAAGTTCATGCCACGATGTCACGTCTGAACCTGTCACTACGCCAGATCCACACAATTGGACCCTAAACTTATGTTTCAGTGTGTTTCGTAATGTTTGGGTGCACTTGGGACAGTTTCGCTGCTGCACTAAACTCGGTGCAAAATGGGCCGAACTGGTGCAATTAATGCAAAAGTTCAGGCCACGAAGTTGTGTCGGAACTTTTCGATACGAACGTGCCCGATCCACACAATTGGACTCTAAACTCATGTTTTGTTGCATTTCGTAAACTTAGGGTGCATTTGGGATCGTTTCGCTACTGCACTAGACTCGGTGCAAAATGGGCCGAACTGGTTTAATTAATGCAAAGGTTCATGCCCCAAAGTCGCGTCTGAACTTGTCACGCCATGGGATCCTAAACTCATGTTTTGTTGCATTTCGTAATATTTGGGTGCATTTGGGACCGTTTTATTACTGCACTAAACTCGGTGAAAATGAGCCAATCTGTTGCAATTAATGCAAAAGTTCGTGCCATGAAGTCACCTTTGAACATGTCACTACGAATGCGCCAGATCCACCCCAATGGACCCTAAACTCATGTTTTAGTGTGTTTCGTAATGTTTGGGTGCACTTGGGACCGTTTCGCTACTGCACTAAACTCGGTGCAAAATGGGCCGAACTGGTGCAATTAATGCTAAGTTCATGCCACGAAGTTGTGTCGGAACTTTTCGCTACGAACGCGCCCGATCCACACCATTGGACTCTAAACTCATGTTTTGTTGCATTTCGTAAACTTAGGGTGCATTTGGGATCGTTTCGCTACTGCACTAGACTCGGTGCAAAATGGGCCGAACTGGTTTAATTAATGCAAAGGTTCATGCCACAAAGTCGCGTCTGAACTTGTCACGCCATGGGATCCTAAACTCATGTTTAGTTGCATTTCGTAATATTTGGGTGCATTTGGGACCGTTTTATTACTGCACTAAACTCGGTGAAAATGAGCCAATCTGTTGCAATTAATGCAAAAGTTCGTGCCATGAAGTCACCTTTGAACATGTCACTACGAATGCGCCAGATCCACCCCAATGGACCCTAAACTCATGTTTTAGTGTGTTTCGTAATGTTTGGGTGCACTTGGGACCGTTTCGCTACTGCACTAAACTCGGTGCAAAATGGGCCGAACTGGTGCAATTAATGCAAAAGTTCATGCCACGAAGTCGTGTCGGAACTTTTCGCTACGAACGCGCCCAATCCACACCATTGGACTCTAAACTCATGTTTTGTTGCATTTCGTAAAGTTTGGGTGCATTTGGGATCGTTTCGCTACTGCACTAAACTAGGTGCAAAATGGGCCGAACGGGTGCAATTAATGCAAAAGTTCATGCCACGAAGTCGTGTCGGAACTTTTCGCTAAGAACTCACCCGATACACACCATGGGACCTTAAACTCATGTTTTGTTGCATTTCGTAATGTTTGGGTGCATTTGGGACTGTTTTGTTACTGCACTAAACTCGGTGAAAATGAGCCAGTCTGTTGCAATTAATGCAAAAGTTTGTGCCACGAAGTCACCTTTGAACATGTCACTACGAACGCGCCCGATCCACCCCAATGGACCCCAAACTCATGTTTTAGTGTGTTTCGTAATGTTTGGGTGCACTTGGGACCGTTTCGCTACTGCACTAAACTCGGTGCAAAATGGGCCGAACTGGTGCAATTAATGCAAAAGTTCATGCCACGAAGTTGTGTCGGAACTTTTCGCTACGAACGCGCCCGATCCACACAATTGGACCCTAAACTCATGTTTTGTTGCATTTCGTAAACTTAGGGTGCATTTGGGATCGTTTCGCTACTGCACTAGACTCGGTGCAAAATGGGCCGAACTGGTTTAATTAATGCAAAGGTTCATGCCACAAAGTCGCGTCTGAACTTGTCACGCCATGGGATCCTAAACTCATGTTTTGTTGCATTTCGTAATATTTGGGTGCATTTGGGACCGTTTTATTACTGCACTAAACTCGGTGAAAATGAGCCAATCTGTTGCAATTAATGCAAAAGTTCGTGCCATGAAGTCACCTTTGAACATGTCACTACGAATGCGCCAGATCCACCCCAATGGACCCTAAACTCATGTTTTAGTGTGTTTCGTAATGTTTGGGTGCACTTGGGACCGTTTCGCTACTGCACTAAACTCGGTGCAAAATGGGCCGAACTGGTGCAATTAATGCTTGTTCATGCCACGAAGTTGTGTCGGAACTTTTCGCTACGAACGCGCCCGATCCACACCATTGGACTCTAAACTCATGTTTTGTTGCATTTCGTAAACTTAGGGTGCATTTGGGATCGTTTCGCTACTGCACTAGACTCGGTGCAAAATGGGCCGAACTGGTTTAATTAATGCAAAGGTTCATGCCACAAAGTCGCGTCTGAACTTGTCACGCCATGGGATCCTAAACTCATGTTTTGTTGCATTTCGTAATATTTGGGTGCATTTGGGACCGTTTTATTACTGCACTAAACTCGGTGAAAATGAGCCAATCTGTTGCAATTAATGCAAAAGTTCGTGCCATGAAGTCACCTTTGAACATGTCACTACGAATGCGCCAGATCCACCCCAATGGACCCTAAACTCATGTTTTAGTGTGTTTCGTAATGTTTGGGTGCACTTGGGACCGTTTCGCTACTGCACTAAACTCGGTGCAAAATGGGCCGAACTGGTGCAATTAATGCTTGTTCATGCCACGAAGTTGTGTCGGAACTTTTCGCTACGAACGCGCCCGATCCACACCATTGGACTCTAAACTCATGTTTTGTTGCATTTCGTAAACTTAGGGTGCATTTGGGATCGTTTCGCTACTGCACTAGACTCGGTGCAAAATGGGCCGAACTGGTTTAATTAATGCAAAGGTTCATGCCACAAAGTCGCGTCTGAACTTGTCACGCCATGGGATCCTAAACTCATGTTTAGTTGCATTTCGTAATATTTGGGTGCATTTGGGACCGTTTTATTACTGCACTAAACTCGGTGAAAATGAGCCAATCTGTTGCAATTAATGCAAAAGTTCGTGCCATGAAGTCACCTTTGAACATGTCACTACGAATGCGCCAGATCCACCCCAATGGACCCTAAACTCATGTTTTAGTGTGTTTCGTAATGTTTGGGTGCACTTGGGACCGTTTCGCTACTGCACTAAACTCGGTGCAAAATGGGCCGAACTGGTGCAATTAATGCAAAAGTTCATGCCACGAAGTCGTGTCGGAACTTTTCGCTACGAACGCGCCCAATCCACACCATTGGACTCTAAACTCATGTTTTGTTGCATTTCGTAAAGTTTGGGTGCATTTGGGATCGTTTCGCTACTGCACTAAACTAGGTGCAAAATGGGCCGAACGGGTGCAATTAATGCAAAAGTTCATGCCACGAAGTCGTGTCGGAACTTTTCGCTAAGAACTCACCCGATACACACCATGGGACCTTAAACTCATGTTTTGTTGCATTTCGTAATGTTTGGGTGCATTTGGGACTGTTTTGTTACTGCACTAAACTCGGTGAAAATGAGCCAGTCTGTTGCAATTAATGCAAAAGTTTGTGCCACGAAGTCACCTTTGAACATGTCACTACGAACGCGCCCGATCCACCCCAATGGACCCCAAACTCATGTTTTAGTGTGTTTCGTAATGTTTGGGTGCACTTGGGACCGTTTCGCTACTGCACTAAACTCGGTGCAAAATGGGCCGAACTGGTGCAATTAATGCAAAAGTTCATGCCACGAAGTTGTGTCGGAACTTTTCGCTACGAACGCGCCCGATCCACACAATTGGACCCTAAACTCATGTTTTGTTGCATTTCGTAAACTTAGGGTGCATTTGGGATCGTTTCGCTACTGCACTAGACTCGGTGCAAAATGGGCCGAACTGGTTTAATTAATGCAAAGGTTCATGCCACAAAGTCGCGTCTGAACTTGTCACGCCATGGGATCCTAAACTCATGTTTTGTTGCATTTCGTAATATTTGGGTGCATTTGGGACCGTTTTATTACTGCACTAAACTCGGTGAAAATGAGCCAATCTGTTGCAATTAATGCAAAAGTTCGTGCCATGAAGTCACCTTTGAACATGTCACTACGAATGCGCCAGATCCACCCCAATGGACCCTAAACTCATGTTTTAGTGTGTTTCGTAATGTTTGGGTGCACTTGGGACCGTTTCGCTACTGCACTAAACTCGGTGCAAAATGGGCCGAACTGGTGCAATTAATGCTTGTTCATGCCACGAAGTTGTGTCGGAACTTTTCGCTACGAACGCGCCCGATCCACACCATTGGACTCTAAACTCATGTTTTGTTGCATTTCGTAAACTTAGGGTGCATTTGGGATCGTTTCGCTACTGCACTAGACTCGGTGCAAAATGGGCCGAACTGGTTTAATTAATGCAAAGGTTCATGCCACAAAGTCGCGTCTGAACTTGTCACGCCATGGGATCCTAAACTCATGTTTTGTTGCATTTCGTAATATTTGGGTGCATTTGGGACCGTTTTATTACTGCACTAAACTCGGTGAAAATGAGCCAATCTGTTGCAATTAATGCAAAAGTTCGTGCCATGAAGTCACCTTTGAACATGTCACTACGAATGCGCCAGATCCACCCCAATGGACCCTAAACTCATGTTTTAGTGTGTTTCGTAATGTTTGGGTGCACTTGGGACCGTTTCGCTACTGCACTAAACTCGGTGCAAAATGGGCCGAACTGGTGCAATTAATGCAAAAGTTCATGCCACGAAGTCGTGTCGGAACTTTTCTCTACGAACGCGCCCAATCCACACCACTGGACTCTAAACTCATGTTTTGTTGCATTTCGTAAAGTTTGGGTGCATTTGGGATCGTTTCGCTACTGCACTAAACTAGGTGCAAAATGGGCCGAACGGGTGCAATTAATGCAAAAGTTCATGCCACGAAGTCGTGTCGGAACTTTTCGCTAAGAACTCACCCGATACACACCATGGGACCTTAAACTCATGTTTTGTTGCATTTCGTAATGTTTGGGTGCATTTGGGACTGTTTTGTTACTGCACTAAACTCGGTGAAAATGAGCCAGTCTGTTGCAATTAATGCAAAAGTTCGTGCCACGAAGTCACCTTTGAACATGTCACTACGAACGCGCCCGATCCACCCCAATGGACCCCAAACTCATGTTTTAGTGTGTTTCGTAATGTTTGGGTGCACTTGGGACCGTTTCGCTACTGCACTAAACTCGGTGCAAAATGGGCCGAACTGGTGCAATTAATGCAAAAGTTTATGCCACGAAGTCGTGTCGGAACTTTTCACTACAAATGCGCCCGATCCACACCATTGGACTCTAAACTCATGTTTTGCTGCATTTCGTAAAGTTTTGGTGCATTTGGGATAATTTCGCTACTCCTCTAAACTCGGTGCAAAATGGGCCGAACGGGTGCAATTAATGCAAAAGTTCATGCCACGAAGTCGTGTCGGATGTTTTCCCTAAGAACTAACCCGATACACACCATGGGACCATAAACTCATGTTTTGTTGCATTTCGTAATGTTTGCGTGCATTTGGGACCGTTTTGTTACTGCACTAAACTCGGTGCAAATGGGCCAATCTGGTGCAATTAATGCAAAAGTTCGTGTCATGAAGTCACGTCTGAACTTGTCACTACGAACATGCCCGATCCACACCATTGGACCCTAAACTCATGTTTTAGTATGTTTCATAATGTTTAGGTGCACTCGGGACCGTTTCGCTACTACACTAAACTCGGAGCAAAATGGGCCGAACTGGTGCAACTATTGCAAAAGTTCATGCCACGAAGTCACGTCTGAACCTGTCACTATGCCGGATCCACACAATTGGACCCTAAACTTATGTTTCAGTGTGTTTCGTAATGTTTGGGTGCAGTTGGGACAGTTTCGCTACTGCACCAAACTCGGTGCAAAATGGGCCGAACTGGTGCAATTAATGCAAAAGTACATGCCACGAAGTTGTGTCGGAACTTTTCGCTACGAACGCGCCCGATCCACACCATTGGACTCTAAACTCATGTTTTGTTGCATTTCGTAAAGTTTGGGTGCATTTGGGATCGTTTCGCTACTGCACTAAACTAGGTCTAAAATGGGCCGAACGGGTGCAATTAATGCAAAAGTTCGTGCCACGAAGTCGTGTCGGAACTTTTCGCTAACAACTCACCCGATACACACCATGGGACCTTAAACTCATGTTTTGTTGCATTTCGTAATGTTTGGGTGCATTTGGGACCGTTTTGTTACTGCACTAAACTCGATGCAAATGGGCCAATCTGGTGCAATTAATGCAAAAGTTCGTGTCACGAAGTCACGTCTGAACTTGTCACTACAAACATCCCCGATCCACACCATTGGACCCTAAACTCATGTTTTAGTCTGTTTCATAATGTTTAGGTGCACTCGGGTCCGTTTCGCTAATACACTAAACTCGGTGCAAAATGGGCCGAACTGGTGCAACTATTGCAAAAGTTCATGCCACGAAGTCACGTCTGAACCTGTCACTACGCCGGATCCACACAATTGGACCCTAAACTCATGTTTCAGTGTGTTTCGTAATGTTTGGGTGCACTTGGGACAGTTTCGCTACTGCACTAAACTCGGTGCAAAATGGGCCGAACTGGTGCAATTAATGCAAAAGTACATGCCACAAAGTTGTGTCGGGAATTTTTCGCTACGAACGCGCCCGATCCACACCATTGGACTCTAGACTCATGTTTTGTTGCATTTTCGTAAACTTAGGGTGCATTTGGGATCGTTTCACTACTGCACTAGACTCGGTGCAAAATGGGCCGAACTGGTTTAATTAATGCAAAGGTTCATGCCACAAAGTCGCGTCTGAACTTGTCACGCCATGGGATCCTAAACTCATGTTTTGTTGCATTTCGTAATATTTGGGTGCATTTGGGACCGTTTTATTACTGCACTAAACTCGGTGAAAATGAGCCAATCTGTTGCAATTAATGCAAAAGTTCGTGCCATGAAGTCACCTTTGAACATGTCACTACGAATGCGCCGGATCCACCCCAATGGACCCTAAGCTCATGTTTTAGTGTGTTTCGTAATGTTTGGGTGCACTTGGGACCGTTTCGCTACTGCACTAAACTCGGTGCAAAATGGGCCGAACTGGTGCAATTAATGCAAAAGTTCATGCCACGAAGTTGTGTCGGAACTTTTCGCTACGAACGCGCCCGATCCACACCATTGGACTCTAAACTCATGTTTTGTTGCATTTCGTAAACTTAGGGTGCATTTGGGATTGTTTCGCTACTGCACTAGACTCGGTGCAAAATGGGCCGAACTGGTTTAATTAATGCAAAGGTTCATGCCACAAAGTCGCGTCTGAACTTATCACGCCATGGGATCCTAAACTCATGTTTTGTTGCATTTCGTAATATTTGGGTGCATTTGGGACCGTTTTATTACTGCACTAAACTCGGTGAAAATGAGCCAATCTGTTGCAATTAATGCAAAAGTTCGTGCCATGAAGTCACCTTTGAACATCTCACTACGAATGCGCCAGATCCACCCCAATGGACCCTAAGCTCATGTTTTAGTGTGTTTCGTAATGTTTGGGTGCACTTGGGACCGTTTCGCTACTGCACTAAACTCGGTGCAAAATGGGCCGAACTGGTGCAATTAATGCAAAAGTTCATGCCACGAAGTCGTGTCAGAACTTTTCGCTACGAACGCGCCCGATCCACACCATTGGACTCTAAACTCATGTTTTGTTGCATTTCGTAAAGTTTGGGTGCATTTGGGATCGTTTCGCTACTGCACTAAACTAGGTCTAAAATGGGCCGAACGGGTGCAATTAATGCAAAAGTTCGTGCCACGAAGTTGTGTCGGAACTTTTCGCTAAAAACTCACCCGATACACACCATGGGACCTTAAACTCATGTTTTGTTGCATTTCGTAATGTTTGGGTGCATTTGGGACTGTTTTGCTACTGCACTAAACTCGGTGAAAATGAGCCAATTTGTTGCAATTAATGCAAAAGTTCGTGCCACGAAGTCACCTTTCAACATGTCACTACGAACGCGCCCGATCGACACCAATGGATCCCAAACTCATGTTTTAGTGTGTTTCGTAATGTTTGGGTGCACTTGGGACCGTTTCGCTACTGCACTAAACTCGGTGCAAAATGGGCCGAACTGGTGCAATTAATGCAAAAGTTCATGCCACGAAGTCGTGTCAGAACTTTTCACTACAAACGCGCCCGATCCACACCATTGGACTCTAAACTCATGTTTTGCTGCATTTCGTAAAGTTTGGGTGCATTTGGGATCGTTTCGCTACTCCTCTAAACTCGGTGCAAAATGGGCCGAACAGGTGCAATTAATGCAAAAGTTCATGCCACGAAGTCGTGTCGGAACTTTTCCCTAAGAACTATCCCGATACACACCATGGGACCTTAAACTCATGTTTTGTTGCATTTCGTAATGTTTGCGTGCATTTGGGACCGTTTTGTTACTGCACTAAACTCGGTGCAAATGGGCCAATCTGGTGCAATTAATGCAAAAGTTCGTGTCACGAAGTCACGTCTGAACTTGTCACTACGAACATGCCCGATCCACACCATTGGACCCTAAACTCATGTTTTAGTATGTTTCATAATGTTTAGGTGCACTCGGGACCGTTTCGCTACTACACTAAACTCGGTGCAAAATGGGTCGAACTGGTGCAACTATTGCAAAAGTTCATGCCACGAAGTCACGTCTGAACCTGTCACTATGCCGGATCCACACAATTGGACCCTAAACTTATGTTTCAGTGTGTTTCGTAATGTTTGGGTGCAGTTGGGACAGTTTCGCTACTGCACCAAACTCGGTGCAAAATGGGCCGAACTGGTGCAATTAATGCAAAAGTACATGCCACGAAGTTGTGTCGGAACTTTTCGCTACGAACGCGCCCGATCCACACCATTGGACTCTAAACTCATGTTTTGTTGCATTTCGTAAACTTAGGGTGCATTTGGGATCATTTCGCTACTACACTAGACTCGGTGCAAAATGGGCCGAACTGGTTTAATTAATGCAAAGGTTCATGCCACAAAGTCGCGTCTGAACTTGTCACGCCATGGGATCCTAAACTCATGTTTTGTTGCATTTCGTAATATTTGGGTGCATTTGGGACCGTTTTATTACTGCACTAAACTCGGTGAAAATGAGCCAATCTGTTGCAATTAATGCAAAAGTTCGTGCCATGAAGTCACCTTTGAACATGTCACTACGAATGCGCCGGATCCACACCAATGGACCCTAAACTGATGTTTTAGTGTGTTTCGTAATGCTTGGGTGCACTTTGGACCGTTTCGCTACTGCACTAAACTCAGTGCAAAATGGGCCGAACTGGTGCAATTAATGCAAAAGTTCATGCCACGAAGTCGTGTCCGAAGTTTTCGCTATGAATGCGCCCGATCCACACCATTGGACTCTAAACTCATGTTTTGTTGCATTTCGTAAAGTTTGGGTGCATTTGGGATCGTTTCGCTACTGCACTAAACTAGGTGCAAAATGGGCCGAACGGGTGCAATTAATGCAAAAGTTCATGCCACGAAGTCGTGTCGGAACTTTTCGCTAAGAACTCACCCGATACACACCATGGGACCTTAAACTCATGTTTTGTTGCATTTCGTAATGTTTGGGTGCATTTGGGATCGTTTTGTTACTGCACTAAACTCGATGCAAATGGGCCAATCTGGTGCAATTAATGCAAAAGTTCGTGTCACGAAGTCACGTCTGAACTTGTCACTACGAACATGCCCGATCCACACCATTGGACCCTAAACTCATGTTTTAGTCTGTTTCATAATGTTTAGGTGCACTCGGGTCCGTTTCGCTACTACACTAAACTCGGTGCAAAATGGGCCGAACTGGTGCAACTATTGCAAAAGTTCATGCCACGAAGTCACGTCTGAACCTGTCACTACGCCGGATCCACACAATTGGACCCTAAACTCATGTTTCAGTGTGTTTCGTAATGTTTGGGTGCACTTGGGACAGTTTCGCTACTGCACTAAACTCGGTGCAAAATGGGCCGAACTGGTGCAATTAATGCAAAAGTACATGCCACAAAGTTGTGTCGGGAATTTTTCGCTACGAACGCGCCCGATCCACACCATTGGACTCTAGACTCATGTTTTGTTGCATTTTCGTAAACTTAGGGTGCATTTGGGATCGTTTCGCTACTGCACTAGACTCGGTGCGAAATGGGCCGAACTGGTTTAATTAATGCAAAGGTTCATGCCACAAAGTCGCGTCTGAACTTGTCACGCCATGGGATCCTAAACTCATGTTTTGTTGCATTTCGTAATATTTGGGTGCATTTGGGACCGTTTTATTACTGCACTAAACTCGGTGAAAATGAGCCAATCTGTTGCAATTAATGCCAAAGTTCGTGCCATGAAGTCACCTTTGAACATGTCACTACGAATGCGCCGGATCCACCCCAATGGACCCTAAGCTCATGTTTAAGTGTGTTTCGTAATGTTTGGGTGCACTTGGGACCGTTTCGCTACTGCACTAAACTCGGTGCAAAATGGGCCGAACTGGTGCAATTAATGCAAAAGTTCATGCCACGAAGTTGTGTCGGAACTTTTCGCTACGAACGCGCCCGATCCACACCATTGGACTCTAAACTCATGTTTTGTTGCATTTCGTAAAGCTTAGGGTGCATTTGGGATCGTTTCGCTACTGCACTAGACTCGGTGCAAAATGGGCCGAACTGGTTTAATTAATGCAAAGGTTCATGCCACAAAGTCGCGTCTGAACTTGTCACGCCATGGGATCCTAAACTCATGTTTTGTTGCATTTCGTAATATTTGGGTGCATTTGGGACCGTTTTATTACTGCACTAAACTCGGTGAAAATGAGCCAATCTGTTGTAATTAATGCAAAAGTTCGTGCCATGAAGTCACCTTTGAACATGTCACTACGAATGCGCCGGATCCACCCCAATGGACCCTAAGCTCATGTTTTAGTGTGTTTCGTAATGTTTGGGTGCACTTGGGACCGTTTCGCTACTGCACTAAACTCGGTGCAAAATGGGCCGAACTGGTGCAATTAATGCAAAAGTTCATGCCACGAAGTCGTGTCAGAACTTTTCGCTACGAACGCGCCCGATCCACACCATTGGACTCTAAACTCATGTTTTGTTGCATTTCGTAAAGTTTGGGTGCATTTGGGATCGTTTCGCTACTGCACTAAACTAGGTCTAAAATGGGCCGAACGGGTGCAATTAATGCAAAAGTTCGTGCCACGAAGTCGTGTCAGAACTTTTCGCTAAGAACTCACCCGATACACACCATGGGACCTTAAACTCATGTTTTGTTGCATTTCGTAATGTTTGGGTGCATTTGGGACTGTTTTGTTACTGCACTAAACTCGGTGCAAATGAGCCAATTTGTTGCAATTAATGCAAAAGTTCGTGTCACGAAGTCACGTCTGAACTTGTCACTACGAACATGCCCGATCCACACCATTGGACCCTAAACTCATGTTTTAGTATGTTTCATAATGTTTAGGTGCACTCGGGACCGTTTCGCTACTACACTAAACTCGGTGCAAAATGGGCCGAACTAGTGCAACTATTGCAAAAGTTCATGCCACGAAGTCACGTCTGAACCTGTCACTATGCCGGATCCACACAATTGGACCCTAAACTTATGTTTCAGTGTGCTTCGTAATGTTTGGGTGCAGTTGGGACAGTTTCGCTACTGCACCAAACTCGGTGCAAAATGGGCCGAACTGGTGCAATTAATGCAAAAGTACATGCCACGAAGTTGTGTCGGAACTTTTCGCTACGAACGCGCCCGATCCACACCATTGGACTCTAAACTCATGTTTTGTTGCATTTCGTAAACTTAGGGTGCATTTGGGATCGTTTCGCTACTACACTAGACTCATTGCAAAATGGGCCGAACTGGTTTAATTATTGCAAAGGTTCATGCCAAGAAGTCGCGTCTGAACTTGTCACGCCATGGGACCCTAAACTCATGTTTTGTTGCATTTTGTAATGTTTGGGTGCATTTGGGACCGTTTTGTTACTGCACTATACTCGGTGAAAATGAGCCAATCTATTGCAATTAATGCAAAAGTTCGTGCCACGAAGTCACCTTTGAACATGTCACTACGAATGCGCCGGATCCACACCAATGGACCTAAACTCATGTTTTAGTGTGTTTCGTAATGTTTGGGTGCACTTGGGACCGTTTCTGTGACACCTCAGGTGTTAGCACATTTAAATACAACCAATGTACCTTAGTTAAAGTTAAAAGAAAAATTTGAGAAATTAATTCAAAGAGAAAGGATCAAATAAAATACAAATCATACAAAAGAAATTAAAGGAAAAAGAGAAAGGAGTGAAAAGCTACTCAAAATTTAATTCAAAAATGTGCACAAAATTTTTGTTGGCTCATGAGAGGTGTTTC
Source organism: Panicum virgatum (assembly GCF_016808335.1). NCBI lineage: Eukaryota > Viridiplantae > Streptophyta > Magnoliopsida > Poales > Poaceae > Panicum > Panicum virgatum. Next base: position 21,538,568 of record NC_053149.1, read on the forward strand.
AATTGACATGTGCTCAATTGAATTTCAGCCAAAATCAAGTCAAAAACTGAATAAAACTAAAAGTCCTTTTGTGCAAATATGCAAATGTACCAATAGTTCAAAATGTGAGTTTCAAATGAAAATTTGCATAACACGAAAGTTGTAGATCTTGAAAAGTTATGCAAAAGTGGTATTCAACACTTTTTCATTTGAGCCCTCTAAGTAGGAGATAATTTTAGTTTACCGAGGGGTCCCTGGATTTTCAGAAATCACAAATATGCCCTTATCTCTATCTCTCTCTCCCCCGGCCTGCTCTGTTCGCGCCGCCCGCCGTACGCCGCTGGTGGACTCCGTCCACCGCGCGCCCGCGGCCAAATGGACCCGGGGAGAACCCCCAGCGCCACCTGGCCCGCCCCTTGGCGCCCTCCCACGCCCACACGCGTCCCAGGCCGCTCCCCGAGCCGCCACGATACTCCCCCGCCATGCGCCGCGCCGCTGCCGCTCCGCCCGCTCGCCGTCGACTCGCCCAGGATCAAATCTACCGCCCCCAATCGCTACTCCCCTCGTCCAGGAGCTTCTTGGCCTATAAGAACCCCCAGAGCCCCGTCATCGCGCCCCTTCTCCTCCTTCCTCCTCCCGCCGCTCCGCCATGGCCGCCGAGATCCAGCTCTCGCGGACCGGCTAGCCCAGCCCCACATTGCCCCCTCCGACAACCGTAACAGCTTCGCCACCTCCTAGTTACGCTCCACGCGCGTGGAATCGACCCCAAACCTCCTCCCGACGCCGTTCCCCTTTTGCGCCGCCGCCGGCGAGCTCAGGCTCACCGCGGACCGGCCAGCTCCGAAGAAGACTGAGCACAACAGCTACCCCAGAAGCTTCCACGAGCTCACGCGGTGATCGTGCGCGCCCTGTTCCTCTACCCCGAGCCCTCCTTCACTTCCAGCGCCGGCGAACCGAACAACCGACCCGCCATTGCCGCCGACGAGCTTGAACCCGTGCACCAAACGCTCGAACGTCGACCAGGGTAGGTGTTCCTCGAACCTTTCTCTCCCACGCGCCTCCCCGTGGCAGCCCCGGTAAGCCCTGCACCGCAGAACACCACCGGCAAGATGCCACGGCGGAGAAGGCCGGCGAAGGACCCGGTTGTAAATACTTTTCTTTGTTCAAGGGTGTTTCTGCAAGTTTTTCAGTGTATACCAGTGAAATCCTAAAATGCGAAACAAATCACAGAAAAATCGGAAAAATGCAAACTCAACTATTCTGGATTCCTTGTAACAAGATCTACAAATTTTGTAACATTTACATTTGTAGAAACTCAACCAAATTTAATCCAGGGAAAAGAATAAGAAAACCACCTTATGCATGTTCATGAAGTTTTGCTCATCAAATGACCTTGATTTTTGGATATGTTATCACTAATGGAATTTTAAGATCACAGTAAAAAGATGGAAGCCAACCAAAATAGTTATCATATTGGAACAATCAAGATTCTCTAATCTGTTGTTAGTTTTCTCGATTTAATTCTGGAAAATATGCACATGAACTTGCTCTGAAATTTTTACTGCGTGCATGAAAAACTAAAACACTGTTAATACTTAAATTTCAGATTTATTAGAGTTCATTTGCTATATACCATGATTTATGCTTGTGTAATCAACTTAATTTCTCATATATAGTTCTTATGCTCAGAAAAATCTATATTTATTTCTGGAGTCTCTTTTTAGATCTGTGTTCCTGTCTAAAAATTTTGAGCTGCAGTTACTGAGTTTTGCTTTGTCGAATAAACATGCTTAGCATCTTAGGGCTAGGTTTACTATTTTTGTTCTGAGTAATCTACAATGTTTCTGATCATTATTTTTGCGCATGATCTTGTTTAGAGTATGTTCTACCTGTAATAAAAAAGTTCATATGCAATACTGGTTAAATGCACCTTGAGAAATTTATGCAAACTCATGCTAAATTAAGTGAATAACTAATTTACCATAGTGAGTTAAATCTTGAAAAATTTTCTGGAGTATGTCTAACTCATGACTAGTCTCTGGTAAAAATTTGAGAGCCATATCTCTAGTAAAACTCTCTGTAGAATTAATCTTAGTGAAAAGCTTGCTGTTTTTGTTCTTTTTATCACCTCAGTTATATAAGCGTATAAAATCTGGAAAAATTTCAGTGCTGAGTATATGCTTTGAAGTTGCTCCCATAAAATTTGTAGCACCAGAACCCATGTTGAACGTTCTGTACAAAAAGATAAAGTAACTAGAGTAATCCATTTTCATGAATAGTTATAGTTTTTGCTCTATGGTAGATGCTGAATTTATGCCATGAAGGTTCAAGTTTGGATCTAAGTTACTTTAGTGTTTCATCACTAGCTCTTTAGTAGTTGTGTTGATAAGAAATAAGGGAAGCATGCTATATGTTGAAATTGAAAAATGGAAACTAAAACCCCCCACTCATTCATGAAGAAACGTAGTTAGGTTTACTACTCTATAAATGACTGCCCATGAAATAAACTGTTGAAATCATCACTTAAGTAACTTTTGTTGGACTACAACTTTATCGTGAAGGAAAGAAATTGTTATCCATGAATAACTCATAATCTTGCATGACATATAGAAACGGTTAATCTCGCGGACGGTGACTACGAGTTGGTGCCCGCGGACTCTCGTGCGGATCAGGAGGTCTCCTTGAACTGTACTAACTTGTCTTAAGACCAGGGCCAAGCCCCAGAAGCTTTTCTGCCTGACAGTGCCCAAGAAGGCAAGCCCCGGAGCATAATCCCATTATTTTTCCGAATTATCGTTTAGCTATCTATTTATGTATGGTAATAGTTGGTTTTCTGCATTTAAGTTTTCTAGGCGTTGATCGAAAACCTTAGATGCATGATCCATAGGAACCTATGTTTGATACCGGATCTTTGTATCGACTAGTTGCCATGCTAAATAGGTACGGTAGAAGTTGATTGGTTTCCTGCCTCTCGCGAGCAAATAGGAATTGTACTGACTTTATTTCCTGTTGAAATGTAAGGATAACGGGCGGGGTTGTGTAGTTGTGATACCCCGCTGGTGTAGTCAAAAATGGCTAAGGTCGCGGTGTGTGGCTCATTTCGTTAAGCGTTTGAAAGTACTAGCCACATACCGAGAAATATGGTAATCGGTAAGCTGAAGTACCTGATTGGACCGGCGAGTGGAACGATCACGCACCCTCCTGGTAGAAGTAGGATTTATATTTTTGTCGCGACGTACGGGTGCAGAGTGGTCGGACTCTGTAGTCGGGGAGGGTGTTCCGGATCCACGGACTGGAAAGAAAAGGGAAAAGTAGCGTGGGCGGAAGCGAAGTCAATCCCCATGCGTGTGGTCTAGGTTCCCGTTGAAACTCGATTCGGAATCGTCCGCCTCTCACGGTATGAGATTGCTTAATGATTTCGGTCACATAGAGTAACAAGTGGAACATGATGATGATAATACTACTGGTTGATTAGATGATTGCTCTACCATGTTTGTGTAGAGTTAGTTGCAAATTTAGAATGGTTAATCCCACTAGAATCCGGCTAAGTAAAACCTGAAAGTAAGGATTAACACTTAGCGGCATTTTTGGCAAGCAAACCCCACCAACCAAAAAGCCTTGCACGTCTAGTTATCGGACTATGATATATCCGGAGACGGGTCAGTCTTGCTGAGTATTAGTATACTCAGCCTTGCTTGTGGCACTGTTTTTCAGGTACTAACTTTGAAGATCTGTTTGCAAGTCTTACTTGGCCTTGTACCTTGCCTCCGGGTTGGTCTGTTGAGTGGGATGGCCCTTCAGCTGGTGCTAATCGCCCTCCCGCTGAGTGACGCATTCGTACGGGCTTTATCGATGCGTCACTATATCTCGCTAGTTATCTTTTACTGCTTCCGCTGAACATGAGACTTGAATAATTGAGTAGTTGGAACTCCGCAGTACTTTGCTACTCTGAACATGGTTTGTAATAAATTTCCTTTCAGCTGCAATCACTCTGAGATGTATGAAATATTATGTGTTGTAATCTCTGGGCTCACCTTCGTGTGAGTGTTGTCTGTTGATCCTGGAATAGCGTGGCTTTTATCGAGGCTTCACTCGAGGAACTACCGGTGAGTGCCAATTTGGGTCAGAGTTGCTTAGCAACAAAGATCAATGCACCCGGGCCCAGTAGTTTTGGGTGGTTCCGCCACAGCTGGCATCAGAGCTCGCAGACAGCCTACCAGAGATGGCAACCTCGGTTTTCAAACCAACAATTTAAAACTTGACTTCAAACTACTAAAGTTTTTGAAAGAGTTAGGATCTCCAAGGACAAGTCTAGGACGTAAAGCCCTAGGGAATCTTATGGGTATAATCAGGTGGCTTATTTTGTATGGCTAACTTCCAGCACATTACCTTTCAGTATTTAAATTTTGTAATTTAAAATTCTGCAACTACATCATCGCCACGAAGGTATGCTTACTCAGTCAGCTGAGGGAGTCTGACCTTCCTGTCGGTGATGCGAGCCGAACGCTGGAGCTCAAGCAGTGGCCTACTTGAGCTGCTGCCCATATACCAACTTCGGTTGAATATATGGGGAGTAATGGTTCGAAATTGGAATTCAATTCCCCATCAAAGACGGTACTCAGTCAATACATTGTTTCGATAACGTATGCTTAACGTTGTCCATACGGCGGTAATGGTATGGATGCCGATTCTATAGTGATCGGTAATGTATGGGGACGCTTTCGTGAGTGCTGGCACGAAAGGTTCATTTTATATACTGTCAATCTTCTGCAGGTACGCTAACTCGAAATCGAATTATAGGCTATCTAGCTATATCGAGTAGCTATATAGTGAGAGACGTAATATGTATGCCACCAAAGTCATTGCGTAAGACCAAGGTTATTTGGCAATTTTTCCTTGGTGAGGACGTATAGGTTCTGCATTCATTCTCAAAAAGGTTAGCAAATAACTCTCTGGAGAAATCGCAAGCAAATCAGCTAAAACACTATCCTAAGGAGTATCCAGAAAGTCTGCAACCTGGTTTCCACGAATTTTAACCTTCTGTTAAGTTACTCAAATCGACTTGGGGTAGTAAGACTAAATGATGTTTCCTAAGTTATCAAGATGCTGTAAAAATTTGAAAATTTTTGAAGCCTTCTAGCATGGTATTTGTATTTTTGGATCAACCCTATGTAAAACTATTAACTCTGAACAGTCTATACAACTGAAATTTTTCGACCTTTATAGGTTGTTCAAACTAAAAATCGTTCAACATGAAAGTTGTAGACAACTAAGTGATGAACTTACCATAAAAACTTGAAAATTTTTTGACGTCTGGGTTGAGAGTTATAGTCAAAATACACCCTCTCTGGACACTCAGTTTTCCTGGTTGACATCACTCTGAATACCTGAGCATATCACCCCCATGGAATCAGAATTGAGCTTAGTGATGACTAGATGAATCGTTCTTTAATATCAGAGGGATCTTGTGTAAATTTTTGAGAATTTTTGAAGCAAGTTATCTACAGTTTTGGCCATTTCTTTCACTGTTCCAGAGTTAGTAGTTCTTGTTACCATCAGCTGATCCATCGGTCTTTTGTTGGGACAGATGGAGGAGCTGTTGGTCGTTGACGCGCAGGGGCATGTGCACTCCGCTTGCCTGCACTGGGACGGGTTTCCCCGCCGTCTTTGGGAGCTTTTGAGTGCAGCTGGTTACCTCCAGCCACCGGTTTACGATGGCCACGAGTTTGTGGAGGACGGAGTTCGTCGCTGCAGTGTGACGATGGTGATTCCGCAGCACCCGCTCAACGGGTGGGAGCCGATCGTGACTCAGATGGTCGGTCACTACCTGCTGGACACTTGGGAGCTTACCGCCATGAGGGTGATGACCACCTTTTGCTCTTTGCGCCCTCTGGAGGTGGTTCTGACCGCGTTCGGGTTGTTCCCTGCACCTGACCCGGCAGACCCGCTTTGGCTCGACCGGATGGCACACGTGGACGTGGTCGCTACCCTTGACCCGGTCGGGGCACTTCAGACGACAGCGATGTGCTTGGACGGTCTTTACAGACTTCACACTTACCAGAGTTACGCCGTCGCTCAGTTGGTGGACCACGCTCAGGCCCTGCACCTGGCGGTCCAGCTGAGAGATGGGCAGCTTCAGGAGGCTAGTACCGAGCTCGAGAGCAGGGCTACTCTTATCGCCCAGCTCCACGGCCAGGTTCACGAGCTTCAGGACACAGTGTCGGATCGTGACGCTACGATCAACTTCCTGGAGGACCAGTTTCACGACCTGCAGCTTGAGATGGACGAGGCTCAGGGGCAGCTCCACGCGATACAGCACGCGTAGGATGCCCTTCACGCACCTCCCGACGAGATGCAGGTGGACGAGGAGGACGAGTCCCAGGAGATCGAGGGCTTTTCGGAGATGGACTCCGAGGACCAGGCGCCGCAGCCCGCACCGGTTGAGGTTCACACTCCCGCGGCGAGTGAGGCATCGGTCAACATGTAGACCGAGGCGCTGTTTCTTAGCTTTTGTAGACTCCTCTTGGTGTAGCCTACTTTTGGATCATGGCTACTAGGCTAACTTAGAGTTGAGTAACCCCCTTAGTACTGATGTTAGGAGTGATCAAGTAGAAATGAGAGAACGATGGATGTAATGAACCCCTAATGCTACTAGTGTTAATTATCAGTGATCTGTGAAAAGCTGAAAGCAGCAGCTAGTTTGAATTTTTTTTTATTATCCTCTTTTCCTTTCGGAATTAGCTCCTGAGTTGAATACCAAAGTTGTTCCAAATTTCATCAGGAACATGCTCGCAAAATTTCAGCCCAAACGGATTAGTATCGCAGGAGATAATCGCAAATTACAGAAGCTCTGTTTTCTGTGAAACAGAAAAACCAGAGGAGTAAATGGATTTTTCGGCTAACCTACTCTGGAAATCTGACTTTGTGATGACTACCAAAGTTGTAGATCATGAAATTATCTATCTCCTGTAAAAATTTCAAGTTTATATCATGTACAAAACTCCAGTTATGAGCGTTTTTGTATCACTGGTTTTCTGCACGACGTGATTTAAGCAATTCTGAATATTTACATGTCATCTTGAGTTGAAATTCCCATTCGAGATGATGATAATGATGGATCTAATGCAAAAGTACTCACATTTCAGATGGTGGGATCGACTCGAGGCACCCCTAGTGGTTTTGGAGCCGGGGGGAATGGTGATCCACCTCCACCTCCTCCACCAGTGGGTATTGCTGAGGTTCTTGCCGCCCAGACGGAGATTTTGCGGCAGTTGGTTCAAAGCTCAGCAACAACCGCGGGGTGGGCATCATGCTCATCACGCACAGGAAGCGAGCTACCAAGATTTCCTCAGTACTCAGCCTCCGCTGTTCAATAAAGCGGATGAGCCTCTGGACGCGGACGCTTGGATTCGCACAATCGAGTCCAAGTTTTCTCTATTGACTACTCCTTGTTCCGAAGCGAACAAGACTCGATACGCCGTGCAGCAGCTTCGCGGATCAGCTCGTATGTGGTGGGATCATTACCACGGGATGCTACCGGCTGATCATGTGGTGAATTGGAATGAATTCAAATTGGCTTTTCGAGATCATCATATTCTAGCTGGACTTCTTGACCGTAAGCTCAACGAGTTCTTGGCCTTGACTCAGGGCACTCGTACTGTGGTGCAGTATGCCCAAGTATTCCATCAATTGTGTCAATATGCTGGACATCACACGGATACTGACGCTAAGAAGCGTGAACGCTTCCGTCGAGGCCTTTGTACCAAGTTACAAGAAAGGCTAAATCTTGTCCGTGCGGACACTTTCAATGAGTTGGTGAATATGGCTATATCTCAGGAGGATCTGATTTCTGCACACCGCGCTGAAAAGAAGCGCAAGGCACCTGCTGGACCCTCGAGTGCCTCTGCACCGAGGTATCGTATTGTGCAGAATAACCCACCCGCACCCTCTCAGAAGGCCCCTCCGCCAGGGCGTTGGATTATTCGACCTCCTCAACAGCAGCAGCAGACTCGATTCGGGTTTCCTCAGCAAGCTCGATTTGCACCTCAGTAGCAGCAGAATGGCCCTAGGCCGAATAGCCAGCCGCTCGCCCTGATAATAATAACCGCTGTTTCAGATGCGGGAGTCCGGATCACTTTGCCAAGATGTGCCCCCAGGCGGGACAATCTCAAGGGCAGGCTTCTCGCAGAAATGATCAGAACAAGGGCAAGAGGCAAACCATTCAAGTCAGGCAGGGCCGACTAAACTTCACCAACCTTGCTGAACTACCCGACGGAGCACCAATCATGTTGGGTACATTCTCTATAAACCAACACCCCACAGTTATCTTATTCGATTCTGGTGCATCTCATAGCTTCATTAATTCTAAATTTGGAGCAAGGGTTGGGTTAGATTTCTGTCACACAAAAGGGTCATTCATGATATCTACTCCGGGTGGTAAAGTCGCATCAAACCAAATCGTTCATAATGCGCCACTTAGTTTGGGTAGTAGAACCATTCCTACCACTTTGATATTGTTGCCACTAGAAGGTATGGACATTATTCTAGGAATGGATTGGATGAAAAGACATGGGGTAATGTTAGATATCTCTTCCCGAGCCGTTGAAATAAATTCTCCAACTCATGGTCATTCGGTTCTATATTTACCTCATCACCAATGCAACAACTCTTGTGCCTATGCCATGAAAGATATTCGTCTCGAAGATATTCCGGTAGTCCATGAGTATGCAGATGTTTTTCCGGACGATTTACCTGGTATGCCTCCAGACCGAGATATCGAATTTGTCATTGAACTTCAGCCTGGTACAGCACCTATTTCAAAAAGGCCGTACCAAATGCCGCCTAAAGAATTAGCTGAACTAAAAATCCAGCTACAAGAACTGTTGGACAAGAAATCCGCCCAAGTGCTTCACCTTGGGGCTGTCCAGCATTGTTCGTAAAGAAGAAGGATGATAGTCTGAGGTTGTGTGTCGATTACCAGCCTCTCAATGCGGTGACCATCAAAAATAAATATCCACTCCCCCGCATTGATGTACTGTTTGATCAGTTGGCTGGGGCAAAGATCTTCTCCAAGATTGATCTCCGTTTGGGGTACCATCAAATTAAAATCCGGCCTTGTGATATTCCCAAGACCGCCTTCTCAACTCGATATGGTCTCTATGAATATTTGGTTATGTCTTTCGGTCTCACCAATGCTCCAGCTTATTTTATGTATCTCATGAACTCGGTATTTATGCCGGAACTTGACAAGTTTGTCGTGGTCTTTATTGACGACATTCTGATCTATTCCAAAGATGAGGCAGAACATGAGCAACATCTGCGCATTGTTCTTCAACGTCTCAGAGATCATAAGTTGTACGCAAAATTTTCCAAGTGTGAATTCTGGCTGGACACAGTCAAATTTCTGGGTCATACTATATCTAGTGAAGGCATTTCAGTTGATCCCAGCAAAGTACAAGAAGTGATGGACTGGAAACCTCCTACTTCAGTTCATCAGATCTGCAGTTTTCTCGGCTTGGCGGGGTATTACCGCAGATTTATTCCGGACTTCTCCAGAATCGCTAAGCCCATGACAGAACTACTAAGGAAGGATGTCAAGTTTAAATGGAACGCAAAGTGTGATGAAGCATTCCATACTTTGAGAGCACATCTAACCACTGCACCAGTCCTGGCTCAACCTGACAACAATAAACCCTACGACGTTTATTGTGATGCTTCAGGCACTGGTCTTGGTTGTGTTCTAATGCAAGACAATCGGGTTATAGCCTATGCTTCCCGAGCTCTTCGGCCACACGAGCTAAATTATCCTACTCATGATCTTGAGCTAGCCGCAGTTATTCATGCTCTCAAGCTTTGGAGACATTATCTTATGGGCACTCATTGCAATATCTACACCGACCATAAGAGTCTCAAATACATTTTCACTCAAAGTGAGCTGAATATGAGGCAACGAAGATGGCTGGAATTAATCAAAGATTACGACCTAGAAGTTCATTATCATCCGGGCAAGGCTAATGTTGTAGCCGATGCGCTCAGTCGCAAGGTTCACTGCAATTGCCTTTCAGTAGAGTCGTATAATGACACAATGTGTGCTGAAATGCAAAAGCTGAAATTAGAAATCATTCCTCAGGGCTCTTTGAATCATATTTCGGTGGAACCGACACTCTATGACAAGGTCATCATGGCACAATTACATGACAAAAGTGTTGGTATCATCAAGCAGCAAGTAGTAGAAGGTGAAGATAAATACAAGTGTTTTCGATTGGACTATAAAGGAATTTTGTGGTTCGAGGATTGCCTAGTCGTTCCAAAGAATCATGAGCTGCGGAAACAAATCCTGGACGAAGCACATCTCTCTAAATTCTCTATTCATCCGGGTAGCACCAAGATGTACCAAGATCTAAAACAAAATTTTTGGTGGACCCGCATGAAGAGAGAGATTGCTAAATATGTCGCAGAGTGTGACACCTGTCAGAGAGTGAAAGCTAGTCACTTGAAGGTTGCTGGAACTCTCCAACCGCTACCAATTCTGTCCTGGAAATGGGAAGATATCAGCATGGATTTCATCGTGGGCTTACCAAATACTTCTCAGCACCATGATTCCATTTGGGTCATTGTTGATAGGCTCACAAAGACTGCTCATTTTATTCCAGTGCATACTGAATATCGAGCCAAGAAATATGCTGAAATCTATATTGATCGGATTGTCTGCCTACACGGTATACCCAAAACCATTATATCGGATCGTGGTCCTCAGTTTGTGGCAAGGTTTTGGGAGCAACTCCACGAGGCTCTCGGAACCAAATTCATTCGAAGCTCAGCTTACCATCCACAGACTGACGGACAGACCGAAAGGGTGAATCAAATTCTTGAGGATATGCTTCGAGCATGTGTCATCCACTATGACAAGAACTGGGACAAGTGTTTATCCTTGGCTGAGTTTTCTTATAACAACAGCTATCAGGCCAGTCTGAAGATGGCACCATTTGAGGTCTTGTATGGTCGACGGTGTCGAACCCCTTTGAGTTGGTCCCAGACTGGGGAACGTCAAATATTTGGACCCGAATTAGTGGTCGAGGCTGAGGAGAAAGTAAAAATAGTACAAGCTAATCTCCGAGCAGCCCAGTCTCGGCAAAAGAGTTATTTTGATAAAAGAAGGGATCCTCTGAAGTTCATGGTTGGTAACCACGTCTATTTACGGGTGTCCCCAACTCGAGGCGTTCAACGTTTCGGAGTCAGGGGTAAGCTAGCACCTCGCTATGTCGGGCCATATGAAATCATTGAAGAATGTGGACCCGTGGATTATCGTTTGCGACTTCCTTCACGGCTCGCCGCCATCCATAATGTTTTCCACATATCCCAACTCAAGAAATGTGTTCGAGTTCCTACGGAAATCATTGATCAACAGGAAATTTTAGTGGAGCCCGATCTCTCATATACCGAATATCCACTCAGAATTCTGGATCAAAAAGAGAGAGGTACTCGTCGAAAGGTGGTAAAAATGTATAAAATTCAGTGGTCTCATCACACTGAAGAAGAAGCCACCTGGGAGACGGAGGATTATCTTAATCGACATTATCCGGGTTTCCTTAGCTCTACCTCAGGTATATCATTTTCCCCACCTCAATTCAATCATCCAATCTCGGGACGAGATTCTTTTTAAGGGGGGTAGGTTGTGACACCTAAGGTGTTAGCACATTTAAATACAACCAATGTACCTTAGTTAAAGTTAAAAGAAAAATTTGAGAAATTAATTCAAAGAGAAAGGATCAAATAAAATACAAATCATACAAAAGAAATTAAAGGAAAAAGAGAAAGGAGTGAAAAGCTACTCAAAATTTAATTCAAAAATGTGCACAAAATTTTTGTTGGCTCATGAGAGGTGTTTCAATTGACATGTGCTCAATTGAACTTCAGCCAAAATCAAGTCAAAAACTGAATAAAACTAAAAGTCCTTTTGTGCAAATATGCAAATGTACCAATAGTTCAAAATGTGAGTTTCAAATGAAAATTTGCATAACACGAAAGTTGTAGATCTTGAAAAGTTATGCAAAAGTGGTATTCAACACTTTTTCATTTGAGCCCTCTAAGTAGGAGATAATTTTAGTTTACCGAGGGGTCCCTGGATTTTCAGAAATCACAAATATGCCCTTATCTCTATCTCTCTCTCCCCCGGCCTGCTCTGTTCGCGCCGCCCGCCGTACGCCGCTGGTGGACTCCGTCCACCGCGCGCCCGCGGGCAAATGGACCCGGGGAGAACCCCCAGCGCCACCTGGCCCGCCCCTTGGCGCCCTCCCACGCCCACACGCGTCCCAGGCCGCTCCCCAAGCCGCCACGATACCCCCCGCCATGCGCCGCGCCGCTGCCGCTCCGCCCGCTCGCCGTCGACTCGCCCAGGGTCAAATCTACCGCCCCCAATCGCTACTCCCCTCGTCCAGGAGCTTCTTGGCCTATAAGAACCCCCAGAGCCCCGTCATCGCGCCCCTTCTCCTCCTTCCTCCTCCCGCCGCTCCGCCATGGCCGCCGAGATCCAGCTCTCGCGGACCAGCTAGCCCAGCCCCACATTGCCCCCTCCGACCACTGTAACAGCTTCGCCACCTCCTAGTTATGCTCCACGCGCGCAGAATCGACCCCAAACCTCCTCCCGACGCCGTTTCCCTTTTGCGCCGCCGCCGGCGAGCTCAGGCTCACCGCGGACCGGCCAGCTCCGAAGAAGACTGAGCACAACAGCTACCCCAGAAGCTTCCACGAGCTCACGCGGTGATCGTGCACGCCCTGTTGCTCTACCCCGAGCCCTCCTTCACTTCCAGCGCCGGCGAACCGAACAACCGACCCGCCATTGCCGCCGACGAGCTTGAACCCGTGCACCAAACGCTCGAACGTCGACCAGGGTAGGTGTTCCTCGAACCTTTCTCTCCCACGCGCCTCCCCGTGGCAGCCCCGGTAAGCCCTGCACCGCAGAACACCACCGGCAAGATGCCACGGCGGAGAAGGCCGGCGAAGGACCCGGTTGTAAATACTTTTCTTTGTTCAAGGGTGTTTCTGTAAGTTTTTCAGTGTATACCAGTGAAATCCTAAAATGCGAAACAAATCACAGAAAAATCGGAAAAATGCAAACTCAACTGATCTGGATTCCTTGTAACAAGATCTACAAATTTTGTAACATTTACATTTGCAGAAACTCAACCGAATTTAATCCAGGGAAAAGAATAAGAAAACCACCTTATGCATGTTCATGAAGTTCTGCTCATCAAATGACCTTGATTTTTGGATATGTTATCACTAATGGAATTTTAAGATCACAGGTAAAAAGATGGAAGCCAACCAAAATAGTTATCATATTGGAACAATCAAGATTCTCTAATCTGTTGTTAGATTTCTCGATTTAATTCTGGAAAATATGCACATGAACTTGCTCTGAAATTTTTACTACGTGCATGAAAAACTAAAACACTGTTAATACTTAAATTTAAGATTTATTAGAGTTCATTTGCTATATACCATGATTTATGCTTTTGTAATCAACTTAATTTCTCATATATAGTTCTTATGCTCAAAAAAATCTATATTTATTTCTGGAGTCTCTTTTTAGATCTGTGTTCCTGCCTAAAAATTTTGAGCTGCAGTTACTGAGTTTTGCTTTGTCGAATAAACATGCTTAGCATCTTAGGGCTAGGTTTACTATTTTTGTTCTGAGTAATCTACATTGTTTCTGATCATTATTTTTGCGCATGATCTTGTTTAGAGTATGTTCTACCTGTAATAAAAAGTTCATATGCAATACTGGTTAAATGCACCTTGAGAAATTTATGCAAACTCATGCTAAATTAAGTGAATAACTAATTTACCCTAGTGAGTTAAATCTTGAAAAAATTTTGGAGTATGTCTAACTCATGACTAGTCTCTGGTAAAAATTTGAGAGCCATATCTCTAGTAAAACTCTCTGTAGAATTAATCTTAGTGAAAAGCTTGCTGTTTTTGTTCTTTTTATCACCTCAGTTATATAAGCGTATAAAATCTGGAAAAATTTCAGTGCTGAGTATATGCTTTGAAGTTGCTCCCATAAAATTTGTAGCACTAGAACCCATGTTGAACGTTCTGTACAAAAAGATAAAGTAACTAGAGTAATCCATTTTCATGAATAGTTATAGTTTTTGCTCTATGGTAGATGCTGAATTTATGCCATGAAGGTTCAAGTTTGGATCTGAGTTACTTTAGTGTTTCATCACTAGCTCTTTAGTAGTTGTGTTGATAAGAAATAAGGGAAGCATGCTATATGTTGAAATTGAAAAATGTAAACTAAAACCCCCCACTCATTCATGAAGAAACGTAGTTAGGTTTACTACTCTATAAATGACTGCCCATGAAATAAACTGTTGAAATCATCACTTAAGTAACTTTTGTTGGACTACAACTTTATCGTGAAGGAAAGAAATTGTTATCCATGAATAACTCATAATCTTGCATGGCATATAGAAACGGTTAATCTCGCGGACGGTGACTACGAGTTGGTGCCCGCGGACTCTCGTGCGGATCAGGAGGTCTCCTTGAACTGTACTAACTTGTCTCGATACCTGGGCCAAGCCCCAGAAGCTTTTCTGCCTGACAGTGCCCAAGAAGGCAAGCCCCAGAGCATAATCCCATTATTTTTCCGAATTATCATTCAGCTATCTATTTATGTATGGTAATAGTTGGTTTTCTGCATTTAAGTTTTCTAGGCGTTGATCGAAAACCTTAGATGCATGATCCATAGGAACCTATGTTTGATACCGGATCTTTGTATTGACTAGTTGCCATGCTAAATAGGTACGGTAGAAGTCGAGTGGTTTCCTGCCTCTCGCGAGCAAATAGGAATTGTACTGACTTTATTTCCTGTTGAAATGTAAGGACAACGGGCGGGGTTGTGTAGTTGTGATACCCCGCTGGTGTAGTCAAAAATGGCTAAGGTCGCGGTGTGTGGCTCATTTCGTTAAGCGTTTGAAAGTACTAGCCACATACCGAGAAATATGGTAATCGGTAAGCTGAAGTACCTGATTGGACCGGCGAGTGGAACGATCTCGCACCCTACTGGTAGAAGTAGGATTTATATTTTTGTCGCGACGTACGGGTGCAGAGTGGTCGGACTCTGTAGTCGGGGAGGGTGTTCCGGATCCACGGACTGGAAAGAAAAGGGAAAAGTAGCGTGGGCGGAAGCGAAGTCAATCCCCATGCGTGTGGTCTAGGTTCCCGTTGAAACTCGATTCGGAATCGTCCGCCTCTCACGGTATGAGATTGCTTAATGATTTCGGTCACATAGAGTAACAAGTGGAACATGATGATGATAATACTACTGGTTGATTAGATGATTGCTCTACCATGTTTGTGTAGAGTTAGTTGCAAATTTAGAATGGTTAATCCCACTAGAATCCGGCTAAGTAAAACCTGAAAGTAAGGATTAACACTTATGTTTTGTTGCATTTCGTAAAATTTGGGTGCATTTGGGATCGTTTCGCTACTGCACTAAACTAGGTGCGAAATGGGCTGAACGGGTGCAATTAATGCAAAAGTTCATGCCACGAAGTCGTGTCGGAACTTTTCGCTAAGAACTCACCCGATACACACCATGGGACCTTAAACTCATGTAATGTTTGGGTGCATTTGGGACCGTTTTGTTACTGCACTAAACTCGATGCAAATGGGCCAATCTGGTGCAATTAATGCATAAGTTCGTGTCATGAAGTCACGTCTGAACTTGTCACTACGAACATGCCCGATCCACACCATTGGACCCTAAACTCATGTTTTAGTATGTTTCATAATGTTTAGGTGCACTCGGGACCGTTTCGCTACTACACTAAACTCGGTGCAAAATGGGCCGAACTGGTGCAACTATTGCAAAAGTTCATGCCACGAAGTCACATCTGAACCTGTCACTACGCCAGATCCACATAATTGGACCCTAAACTTATGTTTCAGTGTGTTTCGTAATGTTTGGGTGCACTTGGGACAGTTTCGCTACTGCACTAAACTCGGTGCAAAATGGGCCGAACTGGTGCAATTAATGCAAAAGTTCATGCCACGAAGTTGTGTCGGAACTTTTCGCTACGAACGCGCCCGATCCACACCATTGGACTCTAAACTCATGTTTTGTTGCATTTCGTAAACTTAGGGTGCATTTGGAATCGTTTCGCTACTGCACTAGACTCGGTGCAAAATGGGCCGAACTGGTTTAATTAATGCAAAGGTTCATGCCACAAAGTCGCGTCTGAACTTGTCACGCCATGGGATCCTAAACTCATGTTTTGTTGCATTTCGTAATGTTTGGGTGCATTTGGGACCGTTTTATTACTGCACTAAACTCGGTGAAAATGAGCCAATCTGTTGCAATTAATGCAAAAGTTTGTGCCACGAAGTCACCATTGAACATGTCACTACGAATGTGCCGGATCCACACCAATGGACCCTAAACTCATGTTTTAGTGTGTTTCGTAATGTTTGGGTGCACTTGGGACCGTTTCACTACTGCACTAAACTCGGTGCAAAATAGGCCGAACTGGTGCAATTAATACAAAAGTTCATGCCACGAAGTCGTGTCGAGACTTTTCGCTACGAACGCGCACAATCCACACCATTAGACTCTAAACTCATGTTTTGTTGCATTTCGTAAAGTTTGGGTGCATTTGGGATCGTTTCGCTGCTGCACTAAACTCGGTGCAAAATGGGCCGAACAGGTGCAATTAATGCAAAAGTTCATGCCACGAAGTCGTGTCAGATCTTTTCGCTAAGAAATCACCCGATACACACCATGGGACCTTAAACTCATGTTTTGTTGCATTTCGTAATGTTTGGGTGCAGTTGGGACCGTTTTGTTACTGCACTAAACTCGGTGCAAATGGGCGAATCTTGTGCAATTAATGCAAAAGTTCGTGTCATGAAGTCACGTCTGAACTTGTCACTACGAACAAGCCCGATCCACACCATTGGACCCTAAACTCATGTTTTAGTATGTTTCATAATGTTTAGGTGCACTCGGGACCGTTTCGCTACTACACTAAACTCAGTGCAAAATGGGTCGAACTGGTGCAACTATTGCAAAAGTTCATGCCACGAAGTCACGTCTGAACCTGTCACTACGCCGGATCCACAAAATGGGACCTTAAACTCATGTTTTGTTGCATTTCGTAATGTTTGGGTGCACTTGGGACAGTTTCGCTACTGCACTAAACTCGGTGCAAAATGGGCCGAACTGGTGCAATTAATACAAAAGTTCATGCCACGAAGTTGTGTCGGAACTTTTCGCTACGAACGTGCCCGATCCACACCATTGGACTCTAAACTCATGTTTTGTTGCATTTCGTAAAGTTAGGTTGCATTTGGGATCGTTTCGCTACTGCACTAGACTCGGTGCAAAATGGGCCGAACTGGTTTAATTAATGCAAAGGTTCATGCCACGAAGTCGCGTCTGAACTTGTCACGCCATGGGATCCTAAACTCATGTTTTGTTGCATTTCGTAATGATTGGGTGCATTTGGGACCGTTTTATTACTGCACTAAACTCGGTGAAAATGAGCCAATCTGTTGCAATTAATGCAAAAGTTCGTGCCATGAAGTCACCTTTGAACATGTCACTACGAATGGGCCGGATCCACCCCAATGGACCCTAAACTCATGTTTTAGTGTGTTTCGTAATGTTTGGGTGCACTTGGGACCGTTTCACTACTGCACTAAACTCGGTGCAAAATGGGCTGAACTAGTGCAATTAATGCAAAAGTACATGCCACGAAGTTGTGTCGGAACTTTTCGCTATTAACGCGCCCGATCCACACCATTGGACTCTAAACTCATGTTTTGTTGCATTTCGTAAAGTTTGGGTGCATTTGGGATCGTTTCGCTACTGCACTAGACTCGGTGCAAAATGGGCCGAACTGGTTTAATTAATTCAAAGGATCATGCCACGAAGTCGCGTCTGAACTTGTCACGCCATGGGATCCTAAACTCATGTTTTGTTGCATTTCGTAATGTTTGGGTGCATTTGGGACCGTTTTATTACTGCACTAAACTCGGTGAAAATGAGCCAATCTGTTGCAATTAATGCAAAAGTTCGTGCCACGAAGTCACCTTTAAACATGTCACTACGAATGCGCCGGATCCACACCAATGGACCCAAAACTCATGTTTTAGTGTGTTTCGTAATGTTTGGGTGCACTTGGGACCGTTTCGCTACTGCACTAAACTCGGTGCAAAATGGGCCGAACTGCTGCAATTAATGCAAATTTCATGCCACGAAGTCGTGTCGGAACTTCTCGCTACGAACACGTCCGATCCACACCATTGGACTCTAAACTCATGTTTTGTTGCATTTCGTAAAGTTTGGGTGCATTTGGGATCGTTTCGCTACTTCACTAAACTAGGTGCAAAATGGGCCGATCGGGTGCAATTAATGCAAAAGTTCATGCCACGAAGCCGTGTCGGAACTTTTCGCTAAGAACTCACCCGATACACACCATGGGACCTTAAACTCATGTTTTGTTGCATTTCATAATGTTTGGGTGCATTTGGGACCGTTTTGTTACTGCACTAAACTCGGTGCAAATGGGCGAATCTTGTGCAATTAATGCAAAAGTTTGTGTCACGAAGTCACGTCTGAACTTGTCACTACAAACATGCCCGATCCACACCATTGGACCCTAAACTCATGTTTTAGTATGTTTCATAATGTTTAGGTGCACTCGGGACCGTTTCGCTACTACACTAAACTCGGTGCAAAATGGGCCGAACTGGTGCAACTATTGCAAAAGTTCATGCCACGAAGTCACATCTGAACCTGTCACTACGCCAGATCCACATAATTGGACCCTAAACTTATGTTTCAGTGTGTTTCGTAATGTTTGGGTGCACTTGGGACAGTTTCGCTACTGCACTAAACTCGGTGCAAAATGGGCCGAACTTGTGCAATTAATGCAAAAGTTCATGCCACGAAGTTGTGTCGGAACTTTTCGCTATGAACGCGCCCGATCCACACCATTGGACTCTAAACTCATGTTTTGTTGCATTTCGTAAACTTAGGGTGCATTTGGAATCGTTTCGCTACTGCACTAGACTCGGTGCAAAATGGGCCGAACTGGTTTAATTAATGCAAAGGTTCATGCCACAAAGTCGCGTCTGAACTTGTCACGCCATGGGATCCTAAACTCATGTTTTGTTGCATTTCGTAATGTTTGGGTGCATTTGGGACCGTTTTATTACTGCACTAAACTCGGTGAAAATGAGCCAATCTGTTGCAATTAATGCAAAAGTTTGTGCCACGAAGTCACCATTGAACATGTCACTACGAATGCGCCGGATCCACACCAATGGACCCTAAACTCATGTTTTAGTGTGTTTCGTAATGTTTGGGTGCACTTGGGACCGTTTCGCTACTGCACTAAACTCGGTGCAAAATGGGCTGAACTAGTGCAATTAATGCAAAAGTACATGCCACGAAGTTGTGTCGGAACTTTTCGCTATTAACGCGCCCGATCCACACCATTGGACTCTAAACTCATGTTTTGTTGCATTTCGTATAGTTTGGGTGCATTTGGGATCGTTTCGCTGCTGCACTAGACTCGGTGCAAAATGGGCCGAACTGGTTTAATTAATTCAAAGGATCATGCCACGAAGTCGCGTCTGAACTTTTCGCTAAGAAATCACCCGATACACACCATGGGACCTTAAACTCATGTTTTGTTGCATTTCGTAATGTTTGGGTGCAGTTGGGACCGTTTTGTTACTGCACTAAACTCGGTGCAAATGGGCGAATCTTGTGCAATTAATGCAAAAGTTCGTGTCATGAAGTCACGTCTGAACTTGTCACTACGAACAAGCCCGATCCACACCATTGGACCCTAAACTCATGTTTTAGTATGTTTCATAATGTTTAGGTGCACTCGGGACCGTTTCGCTACTAGCCTACTACACTAAACTCGGTGCAAAATGGGTCGAACTGGTGCAACTATTGCAAAAGTTCATGCCACGAAGTCGTGTCGGAACTTTTCACTACGAACGCGCCCGATCCACACCATTGGACTCTGAACTCATGTTTTGTTGCATTTCGTAAAGTTTGGGTGCATTTGGGATCGTTTCGCTACTGCACTAAACTCGGTGCAAAATGGGCCGAACGGGTGCAATTAATGCAAAAGTTCATGCCACGAAGTCGTGTCGGAACTTTTCGCTAAGAACTCACCCGATACACACCATGGGACCTTAAACTCATGTTTTGTTGCATTTCGTAATGTTTGGGTGCATTTTGGACCGTTTTGTTACTGCACTAAACTTGGTGGAAATGGGCGAATCTTGTGCAATTAATGCAAAAGTTCGTGTCACGAAGTCACGTCTGAACTTGTCACTACGAACATGCCCGATCCACACCATTGGACCCTAAACTCATGTTTTAGTATGTTTCATAATGTTTAGGTGCACTCGGGACCGTTTCGCTACTACACTAAACTCAGTGCAAAATGGGTCGAACTGGTGCAACTATTGCAAAATTTCATGCCACGAAGTCACGTCTGAACCTGTCACTACGCCGGATCCACAAAATGGGACCTTAAACTCATGTTTTGTTGCATTTCGTAATGTTTGGGTGCATTTGGGACCGTTTTATTACTGCACTAAACTCGGTGAAAATGAGCCAATCTGTTGCAATTAATGCAAAAGTTTGTGCCACGAAGTCACCATTGAACATGTCACTACGAATGCGCCGGATCCACACCAATGGACCCTAAACTCATGTTTTAGTGTGTTTCGTAATGTTTGGGTGCACTTGGGACCGTTTCGCTACTGCACTAAACTCGGTGCAAAATAGGCCGAACTGGTGCAATTAATACAAAAGTTCATGCCACGAAGTCGTGTCGAGACTTTTCGCTACGAACGCGCACAATCCACACCATTGGACTCTAAACTCATGTTTTGTTGCATTTCGTAAAGTTTGGGTGCATTTGGGATCGTTTCGCTGCTGCACTAAACTCGGTGCAAAATGGGCCGAACAGGTGCAATTAATGCAAAAGTTCATGCCACGAAGTCGTGTCAGATCTTTTCGCTAAGAAATCACCCGATACACACCATGGGACCTTAAACTCATGTTTTGTTGCATTTCGTAATGTTTGGGTGCAGTTGGGACCGTTTTGTTACTGCACTAAACTCGGTGCAAATGGGCGAATCTTGTGCAATTAATGCAAAAGTTCGTGTCATGAAGTCACGTCTGAACTTGTCACTACGAACAAGCCCGATCCACACCATTGGACCCTAAACTCATGTTTTAGTATGTTTCATAATGTTTAGGTGCACTCGGGACCGTTTCGCTACTACACTAAACTCAGTGCAAAATGGGTCGAACTGGTGCAACTATTGCAAAAGTTCATGCCACGAAGTCACGTCTGAACCTGTCACTACGCCGGATCCACAAAATGGGACCTTAAACTCATGTTTTGTTGCATTTCGTAATGTTTGGGTGCACTTGGGACAGTTTCGCTACTGCACTAAACTCGGTGCAAAATGGGCCGAACTGGTGCAATTAATACAAAAGTTCATGCCACGAAGTTGTGTCGGAACTTTTCGCTACGAACGTGCCCGATCCACACCATTGGACTCTAAACTCATGTTTTGTTGCATTTCGTAAAGTTAGGTTGCATTTGGGATCGTTTCGCTACTGCACTAGACTCGGTGCAAAATGGGCCGAACTGGTTTAATTAATGCAAAGGTTCATGCCACGAAGTCGCGTCTGAACTTGTCACGCCATGGGATCCTAAACTCATGTTTTGTTGCATTTCGTAATGATTGGGTGCATTTGGGACCGTTTTATTACTGCACTAAACTCGGTGAAAATGAGCCAATCTGTTGCAATTAATGCAAAAGTTCGTGCCATGAAGTCACCTTTGAACATGTCACT